>NW_024868231.1:0-86471 GCF_013358625.1 Macadamia integrifolia | reverse complement strand
AAAAAAAAAAAAAAAAAAAAAAAAAAAAAAAACTGGTTTCCCTCCCCCACACTTACGTCATGCAATGTCCTCAATGCATGGAAAGAATTAAAAGCAAAGACAATGCAAGGGGGTTATACCTCAGTAAAAGTTAGTCATCTGTGTAAAGATGTTTATGAAAATCCATGATCTCTTCACTAGCCACAGTAGGAAGCTCAAGGATGGTTTTAAATGCTCACCATTAACCTTCGAAATTACCCCTGTTCCTGGATTCAGAATCTCCACAGCCCCATGGGGATATACATTATGTACAATAAACGGGCCATCCCATCGGGATCTAAGCTTACCAGGGAAAAGGTGCAATGGAGAGTTATATAATAAGACCTTATCACCAATTGCAAAAGATTTGTGAAGAATGTGCTTATCATGGAAGGCTTTGGTCTTCTCCTTGTAAATCCTAGAACTTTCATGGGCATCATTCCTAAGTTCCTCCAACTCAGATAGTTGGAGCCTACGATGAATACCTGCATCAAACAAATCAAAGTTGAGCTTTTTGATGGCCCAAAAGGCCTTATACTCTAATTCAACTATTAAGTGACAGGCTTTCTCATACACCAAACGGTAGGGAGTCTTCAATGTAGTCCAATGGGCCGACAAGGCATCAATGAGCCTAAGGGACTAATCCTTACGATTGGGATTAACAATTTTCTCCAAGATTTGTTTGATTTGCCTATTAGACACCTCCACTTGGCCACTAGTTTGGGGGTGATAAGGAGTAGCTAACTTATGTGTGATCCCATACTTTTTCATCAAGGTCTCAAAAGGTTGATTACAAAAATGAGTACCCCTATCACTAATTATAGCACATGGTGTACTGTTTGAATTTTAAAAGTAACCGCAAGCATACAGATCAGTGTAGCTAATGGGTCGAACACAAGGAGAGTAACCACTTTATTTTAAGCTTCTTTTAGTAATATGAAAGTGTAACAATTGATTATGGTGATCTACTTCTAACTACCATCCTAACACAAATGCATCTAAAAGTGTCCTAACCAACACATCTAGGGAAATTGGAAAGTAGAATTTGGAATTGAAATTAAAAATTAAACAACCAAACCATTCACATCTAATCCTAACCATTCGTCATCTAGGAATTTAAGTACTCAAACCGTGCAATTAAAAAACGAATAATTGAAATAAAAAGTACTGAAAAGTAAATAAATAAAATAAAAAAAGGAAGAATTTAGAGAGAGACACACAAGTAGGTATCTCTACTTAGTTCGAGGGATGCACGATAAATAATATGAGCTTCTCTACTTGACTAGAGAGTACTCTTACACGGGCTTTTCTACTTGGCTTTAGGGGAAGGGATGCAATATAAAGAATCAAAATAAAAGGATGGTTCCATAGCTAGAGAGGGGCAATGCCAATGCATAATCTAGCCATGAACCTTGGGGGAAAGGGAGAGCAATAATGTAAAACTGAAAATTTAAAACCTAATTTAAGAATCAAAGGGTAGTAAGAAGAGGGAATGAGAGGGGGGTGAGAAGACTACTACAGAAGCCTACTTATTTGAACTTCAATACTTGAACTTAAAAACTTGATTGAGATTTGAAATACTACCAATACTAAAAACTAGATCTGAAATTGCTTGTACTAGAGAAAACAAATCTGAAAGAGAAACTTGAACTTGAAAGGAGATGCTCCACAGCTTGTTCTTGTCACCTAGAACTAAACCTAGAACTAAAACTTGAAAATTACAACTTCAATTGCATAAAACATAAAATTAAAAGACTAAATCAAAGACAAAAGTGCTTGCATTCATTAGATAAAAGAGGATTACAAAAGTGTTTAATAGCAAAAACCAAAACTAGAATAAAAGGGAGAGAGAGAGAGAGAGAGAGAGAGAGAGTGCAACTAAAAAAAAACCCTAAGAAGAGAAGTTCCTCCCTTTCTAACATGATTCTTATTTATAGGGAAGGAGAGAAAAAATCCAACAAATTGGGTTTTTAAAAGGTAGGATTTTTTTTTTTTAGATTGAAGTGCTGATGGGCACATTTATATGTGAAATCTTAGGTCTTAAAGCATGCATTTTACATAATTAGAATGGAGCTACCATGTGTTTTACTCTCTTTTTGCAGGTTTTATATTTTTAAGGCCTTAAGGACTATCGGGCACCGTATCTCCAATTTTACACATAAAGAGGTCTCATTTCTTTCTATGGTTGCGAAGAGGATGAAATTCTGAGCAACATGGATGTATTGCATTAAAAGTACACATCCGTTTGGTCACCCGTACAAGTGATTGGACTAAAAAAAGAATAATGGATCAGAATTGAACCAAGATACAGAACCAACCTGTCTGCAGTTGTCCCAGGGGTATAATGAATATTCTAAGAAGCCAACAAGGATTGATGGACCCCCCTTGAGTGATTGAAGATTTATTTTTGATAACAACAACTACCTAGCATAGTTGGTGAGTTGTGGTGTGTAAAATCCCTTGCTCATTAGGAGGTCTCAAGTTCGAACCTCTTGGCTACCATATTTTTTGGAGTTTTTTTGGAATATTTTCTCTCTCCTACTCATAACAATCGATTTAAGAAAAAAATAGAGGTCGGCCAAGGAGAGCTGTGCACAAGTTTGAAGAGTGAGAAAAAGAAAAAAAAGGGAGAAAAAATAGGAAAGAAAAAAATAGAAAAAGGGAAATCAAAATTGTGGGAGATCTCCTCTCCTATGATTCTCTCTCTCTTCTCTCTCCTCCACCTCATCAAAAAATTCAGCCAAGAGATTGCACATAAAAGAGAAGAAAAAAAATATAGGAAAAAAAGGTAAGAAATAACAAAAATCCCCTACTTCCTATTTTCTCTCCTCTCTCTTCCCATCCACCTCATCAAAATTGTCCAAGGGGATCCACCCTTGGACATCCTCCTCTCTCCCTTATTCCCTATAAAATGGAGTCCACCAAACCCTAAATGGTTGTCCCTCTCTTGCTCTCTTTTTCTCTAATTTTTAGTTGTGCTCTCCTTTTAGTTCTAGTTCTAGTTCGTCTTAGTTTTTCTTACTTTAAACACTTTTGTAATTGGTTTTTATTTAATGATTGCAATTTTTTTCTTTTTTATGGTTCATGTTATTCAAAGGTGTAATAATTTTAATTTTTAGTTCTAGGTTTAGTTCTAGGGGACAAGAACAAGCAGTGGAGCATCTCCTTCAAGTTCAGTTTTTCTCTTTAGATTTGTCTTCTCTAGTACTAGCAATTTCAGATTTGGTTTATTCCAGATCTGATTTTTAGTACTGATAGTATTTCAAATATCAATCAAGTTTTCAGTTCAAGTATTGATGTTCAAGTAAGTAGGTTTCTACAGTAGTTTTTTCACCCCCCCTCTCATTCCCTCTTGCTACCCTTTCATTCTTAAAGTAGGTTTTAAATTTTCAATTTTACATTATTGCTCTCCCTTTCCCCCAAGGTTTATGGCTAGATTATGCATTGGCTTTGCCCCTCTCTAGCTATGGAATAATCCTTTTATTTTTATTATTTATATTGCATCCCTTCCCCTAAAGCCAAGTAGAAAGCCCTTGTAAGAGTTCTCTCTGGTCAATCTGGTCAAGTAGAGAAGCTCGCATTATTTATGGTACATCCCTCGGGCTAAGTAGAGATACCTACTTGTGTACATCTCTTTAGCTTTTCTCCCTTTTTTATTTTATTTAGTCACTTTTCAGCACTTCTTATTTTAACACTTTTACTTTTATTTGTTTGTTTTTTAATTGCGTGGTTTGAGTATTTAAATTCCTAGATGTGAATGGTTAGGTCGTTTAATTTTTATTACAATTTCAATTCTAATTTTCCTAGATGTGTTGGTTAAGACGCATATAGATGCATTTGTGTTAGGTCAGTAGTTAAAAATAGATAATCATAATTAATCTATGCACTTTCGTATTACTAAAAGAAGTCTAAAATGAATTCGCTGCTCTTATATTCGACTCGTTAGCTATACCGATCCGTACGCTTGCAGTTAAGTTTAAAATTTAAACAAGTTTTTGACGCTGTTGTCGGGGAGACAGTTCCATGTTATTTTTCGCTTTCTTTTGGTAAATCGGAATGCTTTGTTTGCTTTGTTTTGTTTTTGTTTTTTTTTCTTTTATTGAATTCTTAAAAAGAACAACTTACAATAATAGTTGTATCAGAGGAGGTCGCAAAATCTCATAGTATGATAAAGACAGGTTTCACCCTATAGTAGTACCTCAGGAATTGACCTGAGCAACCTTGGATCCCTGTCGGTAAGCTCACAAAAAAAAAATAGAAAAAAGTTTTCAATTTTTTTTTTCTATTGTGTTTGTGGTTTGTCTTATTCTAGTTGTGGATAGTGTTCTGTTGCATGAGTGCCGGGTGCATACATAATAGTGTGAATAGGTTAGAAAGAAGAGATCCAATAAGTAGTGACCCTATACGTTTGTTCTGTTTAAAACCTTTCAATATGGGAGACCAACAATAAAACCCTCCACCTAAATCTCTGAAAGATAGGTTCTACCCTGATAGAATAGCCCAACCTTCTTGCATAGTTCTACCACTAGCCCAAGGCAATAATTTTGAGCTCAAATCTCAATACATCACTATGTTGCCCCACTTTCATGGGCTGACCTCTGAGGATGCATACCTATTTCTAAGGGAATTTGAAAAGTTATTCATTCTAATTAAGATCCAACAGCTTTCTGATGATGTAGTTAAGCTTAAGTTCATCACTTTGGCATTAAAAGACCAAGCCAAGAAGTCATTGTATGGGTTATCCACAAATTCCATAACCATATGGGAGAAATTCACAGTTGCCTTCCTCAAAAAGTTTTTCCCAACTCATAAAACCAATAAGCTTAGAAGTGACATCCTTTGATTTAGGCAAAAGTCTAGTGAGTCCTTTTCTAAACTTATGGAGAGATTCAAGGATCTACTCCAAGAATTCCCTTACCATGGCCTAGACTTATGGCCTTTATGTCAAATAATTTATGAGGGTATTGATTACCCAACTAAACAAATGATAGAGTCTATGTGCCTTGGGGGATTCACAACATTTATAGATGAAGGAAAGGCATAGGAATTCTTACTTGACTTAGCTGACAAAACCCATGAGTGGGAATCAATCCAAGAGAGTGAAAGAACCATAAGAGGGAAAGGATATTTTATGGATGGGTTAGTAGCCAAGGAAGCCCACTTAGATAGCCTTATCAAAAGGATTGAGGCTATTGTTCCTAGAGAACCATCATCAGTTAATTTGGTTAAAATGTGTGTTTGGTGCCAGTCCCCTGGGCATGTCATAGAAGAATGCCCTAACACCTTTGGGGGCACATCCAATGAAAGTGTGAATGCCTTATATAAGAATAGTCCATATAGTAACACTTACAATCCAAGATAGAGAAATCACCCAAATTTCTCCTAGAACCAAAGCAATCAAGTAGGGCCTTCCAATTTCCATAGTCAAGGTCAATCTGGACCCCAAAGGCCTCCCTCTGCACAATAGCCTTTTGCCCCAACTACTTTTCCTAGGCTAAATGTAGGACCTCAGGCTAGTTTCCCTAGGCCCCCTCTCCTATCATCTTATTAGCAACCCCTTGGGTTTATTAATATTGGAGAGGCAAATAGAGTAAGTGATTTGAAAAAGAATATGACCCTCCTCATAACAAGCCATCAAAATCTTACAAGAGAACTCTTCCAAGTTATCTCAATTTTGCATGAGAGGGAGAAGGGAACTTTTTCCAATCAACCAGAGCATAACCTTAGGCATCATCAGCCTGTTAGTTCACAAGCACCAACTAATGCATCATTGAATGTAGTACAAGGTCAGACCCAACAAGGCCCTCCAACAAATGTCATACTGTTTATGCCCTTAGGAGTGGCCGAGAACACCAATAGAGTGTTCCCAAATCTTTCCCATCTATTAATCCTGTTAACTCTCCTTCTATTGAGGACACAAGTGTGCCTCTTGTTCTAGGTTCATCTTATGAACCTAAAGCAACTAAAGATGATTAGATTGAGGAAACTAAACATGATTCTTCTAAAGAAGAGAAAATCCCTAACAGTCCTTATGTTCCACCTGTCCCCTTTCCTAATCACTTGGTAAACAAAAAGAAGACTGCTTCCATGGACAAGATTTTAGAAGTCTTCAAAAAGATAGAAGTGAACATCCCTCTTTTGGATGCCATATCCTAGATCCCCCCACCTATACAAAGGTTCTGAAAGATTTGTGTGCTCACAAACGTATCAGGAGTGTGCCCAAAAAGGCATTCTTGGCAGGTAACATTAGTTCCATAATTACTCAGCATATAATTGCCAAGTATAAGGATCCAGGGAGCCCTACCATATCTTGTGTTATAGGAAACACCGACATTGAGCATGCCCTACTTGGCTTTGGCGTAAGTGTGAATCTTTTGCCTTACCATGTGGATAAACAACTAGGATTGGGAGAATTGAAAGCCACTAGAACTATTTTTTTGTTGGAAGATAGGTTTGTTAAGATTCCTAAAGGGATGGTTGAGGATGTCTTACTGAAGGTGGGAAAATTTATTTTCCCTGTTGATTTCATTGTGTTAGATACCAAGCCCTTCTCAACAAAGGATGAGATCCCCATAATTCAAGGAAGACCATTCCTGGCTACCAGTAATGCATTAATCAATTGCCGAAATGGTTTCCTAAGGTTATCTTTTGGCAACCAAACTATCGAGTTTAATATGTTTAGGATAGGCAAGCAACCACATATGGAAGAAGAGATCAATATGCTTGAGGATTTTCTGGATTTTTTTGATCATTTAATTACCAACTTTGATATTGATTTTGATTTAGAATTCCAAGAGTGTATGGATGAGTTGGAAGATGATAGTGAAACTTTCTTTTCTGAAGTCTTGAGTCTTCACACACCTATGGAGCCCTTAGGACCCCTTTCCAATTCCATTCTCAAACCTTCCATAGTTGAGGCCCCCTAAGCTAGAGCTTAAGGAGTTTCCATTTAATTTAAGGTATGCTTTCCTAGGGCTTGACCAGACTTTTTCAATAATAGTTTCTTCAAATTTGACTTCTATCTAGGAAGAGGAATTACTCAAAGTGTTAAAAGATAATAAGGAAGCCCTAGGTTAGACCATGGTTGATATCAAGGGTATAAGTCATTCTATTGTGTAATATCATATACATTTTATGGAAAATTCCAAACCATCCACAGAACCCCAAAGAAGAGCTAATCCAGTGATGATGAAAGCCATTAAGAAAGATATCTTAAAGTGCTTAGATCATGGATTAATTTATCCTATTTCTAATAGCCAATGGGTAAGCCCAGTTCATGTAGTGCCTAAGAAGTCTGGTGTTACTATAGTTTCCAATGGAAATAATGAACTGATTCTAACCTGTGTCCAGTCAGAGTGGAGAGTGTGCATAGATTACAAGAAACTTAATGTGGTAATCTAGAAGGACCACTTCCTTTGCCATTCATAGACCAGATGTTAGAGAGGTTAGCTAGACATGAATATTATTGTTCTCTTGATGGATATTCTAGCTATAACCAAATCCCAATTGCTTTAGAAGATCAGCATAAGACCACTTTTACATGCTCGTATGGAACATTTGCTTACAGGCGTATGGCCTTGGGGCTTTGCAATTCCCCTGCTACTTTCCAAGGATGCATGATGAGCATTTTTTCTAACATGATTGAAATATTCTTAAAGGTATTTATGGATGACTTTTCGATTCATGGGAATTCCTACTCTAAGTGTCTTCACCATCTTTCCCTAGTTTTGGTTTTGAATTGGGAGAAATGCCATTTTATAGTTAAATCTGGTATTGTTTTAGGCCATGTAATATCCAAGGAGGGAATCAAGGTAGATAGAGCCAAAGTTGATTTATTTGTTAATTTACCATCTCCCCAATCTATTAAGGATGTCCGGTCTTTTCTTAGTTGTGCTAGCTTCTACAGAAGGTTTCTTAAGAACTTTAGTCAGTTATCCCAGCCTCTCACCTCACTACTTGTTAAAGATCAAACTTTTAAGTTTTCTATAGAATGCCTAGAATCCTTTGAGTAACTTAAGAAGGAGTTAACCAATACACCCATTGTTCAACCGCCTGTTTGGACTGAACCTTTTGAACTAATGTGTGATGGTTCTGATTTTGCCATAGGAGAGATTTTGGGACAAAGGATTAATAAGCTGCCCACTATCATTTACTATGCTAGTAGGACCCTAAATGAGGCATAACTCAACTATACAACCACTAAAAAGAATTTTTAGTTGTTTTGTTTGCACTAGAAAAGTTCCAATCTTACTTAGTTGGGTCACATATGGTGGTGTACACTGATCATTGCGCTCTTAGATACCTAGTTCAAAAGAAGGATGCCAAAGCCCATCTCATTAGATGGGTTTCACTTTTGCCAGAGTTTGATTTGGAAATTAAGGATAAGAAAGGAAGTGAAAACCTAGTTATAGACCATTTATCCCTGCTTCCCAATTCCTTGACTGTTGATTCTCCAGTCAATGATAATTTTCTTGATGAATAGTTACTTACAGTGTCTAGTGAACAATTGTTTGCTGCCATTGTCAACTTCTTAGGCTTGGGTGTGACTCCAGATCATTGGTCCACCCAAGATAAGTATAGGTTTCATTCCTACGTTAATTACTTTTTCTGGGATGATCCTTATTTTTTTAAAATATGTCCAGATCAGATTATCCGACGATGTGTTCCTGATCATGAGCAGCATTCCATTCTCTCTTTTTCTCATGATTAGGCAGGTGGTGGCCATTTTAGTGCAAAGAAGACTATGACCAAAGTTTTGCAATGTGGATTATATTGGCCTAGTCTCTTCAAGGATGCTTTTATGTATTGTAAGTCTTGTGAAGCCTATCAATCTTTAGGACATGTGACCAAGAGAAATATGATGCCCCTCAAGCCAATTCTAGTTGTCGAGATTTTTGATATGTGGGGTATTGATTTCATGGGACCATTCCTTAATTCTTTTGGGAAGTTATACATCTTATTGGTTGTAGATTATATTTCCAAATGGATTGAAGCCATTGCCTATAAATCTAATGACCACAAAGTGGAAATCAAGTTTATGAAAGAGCACATTTTCTCTTGCTTTGGTACACCACGTGCTATTATTAGTGATAGGGGTGCACACTTTTGCAATAGGCCTTTTGAGGCCTTGATGAAGAAATATGGGATCACCCATAAGTTGGCTACACCCTATCATCCTCAAAATAATGGTCAGGTTGAGGTATCCAATAGGTAGATTAAGTAAATTCTGGAAAAGACTGTCAACCCTAATCGCAAGGATTGGTCTAATTGATTTGTGGATACTTGTGGGAGCATAGGATTGCTTATAAGACTGATTTGGGTCAATCTCCCAACCGGCTGGTGTATGGAAAATCATATCACTTACCGGTTGAGTTAGAACAAAAGGCGTTTTGGGCCATCAATCAACTGAATCTTGATTTGTCTACTGCTGGTACTCATAGAGGACTCCAACTAGTAGAGTTGGAGGAGATTAGGAATGATATCTATGACAATGCTACAATTTATAAGGTGAAAACCAAGTATTTTCATGATAGATAAATCCTTAGGGAGTCTTTCACTCCTGGTGATAAGATTTTGCTTTACAATTCTAGATTGCATATTTTTCCAGGTAAGTTGAGATCCCGTCGGGATGGTCCTTATATTGTGTAGACTATTTTTTTTCATGGTGCTATTGAGGTTTTGAACCCTAGCATAGATGCAATTTTCAAGGTCAATGGTCAGCGTAAAAAACCATTCTTTGAGCTTCCTACTGTTGCTAGTGAAGGGGTCATGGATCTCCATGAACCTCTTTACACAGATGACTGACTTTTACCCAAGTATGACCCCCTTGCATTGTATTTGCTTTTAATTCTTTCCACGCATTGAGGACATTGCATAACTTAAGTGTGGGGGAGTCAAATCAGTTTCTTTTTGTTTTTTTTGTTTTTTTTTTCATTTGCTTGTTTTTCTTTTGTTTTTGAGATGGCTAAGGATGAAATCCTACTTTGGCTTTTGGTTAATGATCTTACCATTCGGTTGCTTGATCTATGAATGTAAGAATTTTTTATTAAGGTACCCATCTTGAACACATAAAAACACTGTTGAGAAAAAAGAAACAAGCCTATGTCTTGAGATGGGACTCTCTTTTGAAAAATATGAAACCCTTGTTTTACAGTGTTGGGCCATATGTAAGTCTGGTGTTCCTTGTACTCTTGATTTGGAGTTGAGACCTTCCTTGACATATGTTGACAAATACACAATTTTAAATGAAGTGTGGAAAGTAGTATAAATGAAAAGTAAGAGTTGATTTCCTTAGAACTAGACAGGCCATTGAGCCTCAGGAAGCGTGGTGTCTTGATCGAGATTCCTAGGGAGGAAACTTCTGAAAGAACTCTAGCATCATTGTCTATGTGGGCATGTGCAAAAAGCAAAGCTACATAGTAACTTGGGTGTCTGGTGTTTGCTCCACCATGTCATTTAAGCCAACAATAGTGGAGTAAGATAGAGTTATTATAAAAAAAAAAAAAAAAAAAAAAAAAAAAAAAAAAAAAAAAAAAAAAAGAAAGAAAGAAAGAAAACCATACAACAGGAAAGTATGTGTAAATATCATCAATGCCTTGGTAACATGTTTAGTAAAAAACACTCCAACTCCTTAGTCATGGGTTCCCTATTACTTCACAAGTGGTCTTACCTTAAGATAAGGATGTTTTGGAAGAAACAAGGTGAGTTCCAAATTAAGAAATATGTTTGTGCCTGAAATTGATATGGAGTAATAAAAATTCAAGTGTGGGGGTCCCTAGATCAAGTGTAAGATGAAATATCTTAGCTCCAGATCAGTATGGCCCTTACCTTTAGCCAAGGGTGGGATTTTGTTTTTTTCTTTATTTTTTTATTTTGGGTGTATATTCACTGCAAACACCCACGAGACACAACTCGTCCACTAGGGTGACCTAGGGGTTTAAAGGCTTGTTGGACATACGAAGTGCAACCGTGATTCCTACAAAAGTGATGTCACACCCCACTCCCAGTAGACCCAACTTACCATTAGGAATACCGGCGGTGTGAGTAAGACACGTACTTGTCTTACAAACCTACCAGGATCTCTGATAGCAATACCTTAACATTTTCACAATCTCACATCACATACTAGTATATGCAGCGGAATCAGAGTATTGTAGCGGAATTTACAAATAAAATGGGAAAACATCTAATGGTAATATAATAGTAATAACCGAGTTATTCTGTTACATTCATCCATGACATATACTATAATCTTAAGAAAATGTACAATCCACAACTCACAATAAGATGTACAATCTCACGATGCAACATAAGCACAGTGGTCGCAAGCATAGTCTTGATCGTGCTCCTCCGCTTCTGGCATCCACCAGTCGCTCATACCGTACTTTGACCCAGAAGATAATGGATCACCCACCATCAGCACCACAGTACTTGCATCATCATCTAAAAAGAGGTGTATACATGGGGTGAGCTTTTCAACTTGCTCAGTGAGGGGTGGGGTCAAGCACATCGAAGCAAGTCAACAACAGCAATATTTATGATGTATGATTGTAGAAATTAAACACATAGTCTATGATGCTCGTGATGCAGTTCATTTATTTATTATTCACCTAACATTACAAACTAAGTCTGGTAAGTGCTACTAAGGTGCATTAGGTTGTATCCCTCATCTCGAAAACGACATCGACTAAGCAGCGATACAAACCCTAGCCGGTCCCCATATGCATCCATGGGTCACCCAACAAACCCCTGATAACCCTCTCCTGGCAGTCACGGCACCGATAACACATTGGCCATACCGGACAAGTTCCTGCCTCTAGCAACAATCACATCGTACCACGGGAGTGATACTTCTGGAAGGCTCATCAAGCATATCACAATGGGTTATCCAACACCTCAACCCCTGTTGGCAAGGGTGCGTAGCATAGGGAGTGATACCTAATCACATATATATGCCTTCATAATGATACAATTAGTATGGATTACACAATACCAGAGAGACCTCGGCTATAAAGTGTAACCCATCTCCAAATACAGTCCCGGGTACACGATACCGAAGAGACCTTGGCCACAAAGTGAAACCCGAGACCATTTACCTAATCTAGCATGCAATAACAGTTGAGTATAGACTATGCAACACCGGTAAGACCTCAACCATGAAGCATATCAATTTCCAAATGCAGTCCCGGGATACATGATACCAGTGAGACCTTGGCCACAAAGTGTAACCCACGACTATAAATAACTCAAATGCACCTAGTCAATGCATGAATGCAACATACATACGACGATCATGGTATCGGTACCACCTCGGCCACAGTGGATCCCTTCATACATTTCCTTACAATTCATATCATGATCGAAAAATGACAATTACAATAAAAATGAAAATTACAATTGAGCATATAATTCTAAGCATGTTAGCAATTTAATAAATGATAAACATTCCAAAAATAAACATAGTCCATCCCTCATCTGTTTTACGATCAGTTATGTTCGGGTTCAAGTACGACCACCGATCGATCAATTCAATTTTAGATTTGGGGCACGTGCACATCACTGTCCTAGACACAAGGGGGTCATACATTAGTATGCATCAAAAACATCGGGAGGGACCCACACAGGTCACCCCCTAAAATGTGTAGACACTGTCCTTGAGTGACAGTACTGTCACTGGAAACAACCACCGGAAACAGAGCATTTCCAACAGAAAAGTCAGACCTGTTTTCGATGGAGGTGACAAAGAGCACATAAGGCTCCAAGTCCACTAGAAATATGCCATCGAAAATAGACCCAGTGGATCCGATGGACTATTTTTGGTGGAGGTAGAGGGCAGTCGAACAATTTGGGGCTTTCTGGGTTGGGCCCGATTGCCGGGATTTGTTCCATGGGGTTTATAGGGGATGTCCCTAGCATCATTCTAAGCCAAGAAAATTCCATTTCCACCAAGCCTTTTGGGAGATACCTTGATCGAATGATTGAAACCCTAGTTGGTCTTTTGGCATTACATGTTGCCGGAGCTCACTGGCCTTGGTTCTAGCTCGACAACAACACCGGGAGGTAGAACACCCATCTTACAACCCTAACTTGGTGTGTATACCAAGATTCCATCCATACAGAGCTTTGTCTAGGTCAAAATGAAGAGAAAGAGTGGCATGGGAGGTTACACTTACCTCCGGCAGCGATTCTGGAAATAAGGCAGCAACCGGTACCAAGGTAGGCCTTCAATCCCCTCCTTCTTCCTCTTCTTCTTCCTTCCTCTCCTCTTTCTCTCCTCTCCTACATTGGGCACAAGGGAAATGAGAAAATGAATCCTCATTTCCCAACTTATAACTGAAGTTGGGCCTAAGGGTTTGTTTGGTTTGGGCCACTTTTGAACCAATCGGGTTAAAATGAGTTTCGGGGCACAAGGACCCGCACATTTAGGTCCATAAGGTGTTCACATCAAGAGGAAGGTGTGGAGGATAATTTGGGATCATTCGAAATCATTTATGATGTGAGTGGTGGGATCCACGGGCATCAAAACCTCGACAGCACCTTGTGGACCCATCGAAAATAGGCATCGGATTCATGCCCAGGCTACTTCCGGTTGCTTATTTCTAAGGTTGGTCTCGCACGGGTGGTTTCCCTCGGACATACCCAAGGCTTTTTGGTAATTATGATGTGTGCTAAAAATCAAGTGTGTGGAGTTGGGTTCGTTTGGGATCAGAAGGTATAAATCCTCTCCAGTTAGACAGGCACGTGATACTTGAACATGTGGGGTCATCTCTACCCCTTCAGCAATATGCAGCCATAAGCCAAAACCCAGTCATACTTCCGATATTTGATCCAAGGCCTGTCACAACAGTTTAAATTTGATCAGATTAGGGCACAGGTGTAACACTCCCCCCACCTTATAAGAATTTCATCCTCGAAATTGAACATACTTGGCAAATCAAACAATCCAAGATGCTGCTTCATCATTTCATCTTATCGCTCCCAGGATGCTTCCTATTCGGGGTGGTTCATCCATTTCACCTTGATGAAGGAAACGGTGCGGTTATGAAGGACATGGTCCTTCTAGTCAACGATCTTCTCTGAAAACTCCATGTAGGAAAAATCCTCATCCAACTCAAGAGGTATGAAAGTCAAGACATGAGTGGGGTCAGGAATGTACTTCCTAACATAGATACATGGAAGACATCATGTGTACCTTCCAACTCTGGCGGTAAAGCTATCTGATAATCCACCAATCTTATCCTCTCTAGTACATCATATGGTCCCATAAACCTTGGACTAAGCATCCTCTTCTTGCCAAACCGCATCACCCCTTTAACTGGGGAGATCCATAAGAAGACCTTATCTCCAACACCAAACTCCAGATCTTTCCTCCTAACATTTGCATAGATTTTCTACCTGGATTGAGCTGCTTTGATCCTTTCTCTGATCACATTCACTTTCTTACTAGTAGCTTGTATCAAGTCCGGACCCAAAATATGCCGCTCACTAACCTCATCCCAATAGAGTGGAGTATGGCACTTCTTGCCATACTTGCCTTGAATGGAGACATTTCGATGGTGTCCTGATAACTATTTTTTTTGGAGAATTTAATAAGGGAAATGTGCTCATCCCAACTATAACTCATATCCAAGGCACATGCGCGGAGTAGGTCCTCCGATGTCTGAATAGTCCTCTCTGATTGACCATCGATTTGAGGGTGAAAGGCAGTGCTGAAAGCCAACTGTGTGCCCATAGCCTTCTACACACATGTCCAGAACTTGGAAGTGAACCTAGGATCTCGATCAGAGATAATATTAACTGGTACACCATGCAACCTGATGATGTTATCGACATACAACTTGGCCAACTTGTCCATAGAAAATGTAATCTTGATTGGGATAAAGTGAGCTGCCTTGGTCAAGTGGTCCACAACTACCCAAATGGCATCCATACCCTTCTGTGTAAGGGGTAGGCCTGTGATGAAGTCTATGGTAATATTCTCCCATTTTCACTCCTGAATCGGTAGGGATTGTAATAACCCATGGGGCCTCTGTCTCTCAGCCTTGACTTGTTGGCATGTGAGGCATCTAGACACATGTGTGGCCACATCATTCTTCATTCCTTTCCACCAGTAGGAGCCTTTGAGGTCCTTGTACATTTTAGTGCTGCCGGGGTGAATGGAGTATGGAGAGCTATGTGCCTCTCTCAAAACTATGTCTCTCAATTCACCATTACTAGGCACACACAACCTCCCTTTGAGTTTGAGAATCTCACTTTCAGTCACCGAGAAATCTGGGTCCTTTTGGGTTCCTTCCTGGTATTCTTCTATCAGTAACCTGAGCTGTAGTGATCATATCCACCAGACTAGGTTGCACCACTAATGCCGATAGTGACAAAGTAACACCCTCTACTAATAGTTCCAAGTCTAGTTTCCTGGCCTCCTCTAGGAGATACTCATTGGTGGTCAGTGATCCTAGAGTCAGTGACTAAGATTTCTGACTAAGTGCATGGGCTACCATATTGGCCTTTCCTAGGTGATAGTGGATAGTACAATCGTAATCCTTCATCAACTCCAACCAATGCCTCTGTCTCATGTTGAGCTCTTTTTGGGTGAAGAAGTACTTGAGGCTCTTATGGTTACTGAAGATCTTACTCTTCTCACCATATAGGTAGTGTCTCTAGATTTTTAGTGCAAAAATCATAGTTGCCAACTCCAAATCATGGGTGGGGTAGTTTTTCTCATAATCCTTTAACTGACGGGATGCTTAAGCAATGACTTTCCCGTGTTACGTCAATACACAACCCAATCGCAGCTTGGAGGCATCACTATAAACAACCATACCACCTGTACCAGTCAGAATAGTCAAAATTAGAGCTGATACCAACTTTTGCCTTAGCTCCTTGAAGCTTTTCTTACAAGCATCAGACCACTCAAATTTTATACCCTTCCGTCATCGGAGTAGCAATGCGAGAGAAGTTCTTGATAAACTTCCTGTAGTATCCGACCAATCCCAGAAAACTACATATGTCTGCTACACTCTTGGGAGTCTCCCATTCTAGAACTGCCTTCACTTTTCCTGGGTCAACCTTTATACCCTTGACTGAAACAATGTGGCCTAGGAATGCCACCTATGACAACCAAAACTCACACTTGCTAAATTTGGCATAGAGTTACTTCTCTCTTAGCTATTGTAGTACCAACCTCAGGTGAACAGCATGTTCCTCTGCACTCTTAGACTAGACCAAAATGTCATCAATGAATACTATCACAAACTTGTCTAAGACATCCTGGAATACCCGGTTCATTAAATCCATAAACGTAGCTGGTGCATTAGTCAACCCAAATGACATTACCAAGAACTCATAATTTCTATACCTTGATCTAAAGACTGTCTTACTGACATCACTATCCTTGATCCTGAGCTGGTGGTAGCCTGATCTAAGGTCGATCTTGGAGAACACCTTGGCACCCTACAACTAATCAAATAAATCATCTATCCTTGGCAAAGGATACTGGTTCTTGATGGTTAGCTTATTGAGCTCCTGGTAATCAATGCACAATCTCATACTTCCATCTTTCTTCTTGACGAACAACACCGGTGCTCCCCATGGAGACACACTAGGTCTAATAAATCCCTTCTTAAGTTACACTGGCCTTTGACACTGGTGCCAAACCGGAGAGTAAGTCTATAGAAAATTCTGTCTCTCGGTCTAGGGGAAAACCTATCAAGTCATCTAGGAATACATCGAGAAATTCCCTCACCACATCCATCTTAGTCAATGGCTTAATCTCTATCTCAGTATCCATCACAGATGCTAAGTAGCCTTAACATCCCTTATCTAGTAGCTTCTTCATCTGGAGTGCGGATATGATAATTTCTTGGGTTTCTTGGGCTTATCCCCTTGGAACACAAACTCATCATCATCACGAGGTCTGAAAATGATAGCCTTCTCTGCATATAGCACACTGGCTCTGTATGCGGACAACTAGTCCATTCCTAAAATCATGTCGAAGTCAATCATATCCAACTCAATCAAGTTAGCATTCAACTCATGGTCACCTATGATCACTAGACAAGGCTCATAAACATAGTTCAAACCCACCACACTTCCTGTAGGGGTGCTCACAGCCAAACATTGAGTCAATCCCTTAGGTGGAATTCTCATCTTCAAAAATGCTGGTGACATGAACGAATGCGAGGCTCCTGAGTCAAATAACACATGTGCAAGCAATAATGATATCAATAACGTACCTATCACCACACCGGGGGTAGCCTTAGCATCTTCTACAGTTATAGCAAACACTCTGCCCTGTGGTCTCTGGCCCTGTAGGGGTTGTGCTAGCATAGGGGCTAAATTTTTCTGCTGGGGCCTAGGTGACATAGTGTAGGGTGCATCACCTGGGCTTTGGTGGGGGAATTTCCTAGCCATATGGCCCAGCTGATCACAATGTAAACATCTCGGGCCTGATCTTGAAGACTAAGATACAACACTAGATTGGGAGGACTAGGAAGTCTGACTAGCATCGGGCCTCCTAAACTACACTGGAGTTGGGTTGGCGTAGGACACTTGGAAGGGTTTACTATCACCCCTAGAATCAGTAGACCTTATTGGTCTCTTTCCCGTCCCTTGCTGAGTAGTGTAGTTATCCCTCTGCCGATCCTCAATAGATTTGGCCACTTGGACCACCTCAGCATAGGTTTTTAGTTTCAACCCCACATTGGTTGACACAATACCTGGCCTCAACCCTTTCTCAAACTTCTTTGCCTTGGCTCCATCACCTCTCAGATGCTCAGGAGAAAAATGGAATAGCTCCTCGAAGCGCTACTGATACTAGAGCATCGACTGGGGACCTTGAATCAACTGTGAGAACTCACTCTCTGTCCTATCCTGGAAGCTTTTCAGAAAATAGTTCACAAAGAAGGCCCCTTTGAAGTTTGCTCAAGTGGGGTTCGGGTTACTAGCCCTTAGAATAGGTTCGGTGGCACTCCACCAATCATCTGCTTCATTCTATAACTGATAGCCTGCACATAAACTTTTTTGCTCATCGGTGCAGCCCATTAGTCTAAAAATCTTATCCATTCCACCAACCAATCTTGATGGATACAACAGGTCTTGCCCCACCTTGGAGAAACATGGGGGCCTAAGTCGTTGAAACTTCTCTATTATTTTTGTCAAATTTGTCCATCCCTCTACATGGGCTTGAGCTTATTCCAACATTGAGTCTTGCACATGCCTATGCACTTGTGCCCCACTAGATGTTTGAAGGGTAGTCAATCTAACGGGTATTGGAATGGGTGCCAGTGGAGTAGAAGGTGCGGGCAGTGTATTGCGGGCTTCTATTGCTGCTTGGATTCTATTATCGATCCTGGCCATAAACTGATTTTGTCTTTCTTCCACTTCTTGTATCATGTGTATTCATAATGGATGCCACATCCTAGTCCATAAGTACAAGCGGGGCCAGTGGTGTATTGCGGGTCTACCCCGATTATGTGTAGGGGAAGCGAGAGGTGATGGGCGTGATTGGGATCGGGTGTTCCAACGTGACATGATTCCTGTGAAGGAATTTGATTAGTACACATGCATAAACAAGGTTGCATGTAATTGGAACACACACATTCACAGTGGGTCCCACACATACACAATTGGCAAAATTAGGGTTAGGGTATGTATAAGTGGGGTCCACACAAAATCTGATCACGCATGTATCCCAAAGAGACACACCATTAAAGGAACCAAAATAAAACCTTCGATTTGAAAAATAAAATGACTTATTTTCCAAAAGAGTCCACCAGCAACAAGGGTCAAATCACCGAAAATATGATTTAATCCATCGGAAATATCAGTGGTATTTCCGATGAGCAAAACAGAGGCCAAATTTTAACTTTTCTTTTCATCGGAAATAGGAACTGGAAGTATGCCCAGTGTTTCCGATGGCTTGTTTCCGGTGGCACCAAATCGTCTTTAAATAGGCTCGGGTCTTGGCTTATTCACACAAAACCCTATTTACTCTTGTGAGAAAGGTGTGGAAATGACCAAGGAGTCTTTTGCTACACATTCCCTACCTTCCTTGTGCTATTTCGCAATCGATTGGAGCCGCATTCGCATCCAAGGTATGTTTTCTCTCTCTATAACCTAGTTTTTTATGATTTTCTTCTCTGTCAGTTTTGCATTCAGCCTTTTAACTTGGTTTTCCATTCTAAATCCTTAGGAATCATCTTGCAACAACGTCTGGACACCGTGTATGTACCTGACGTGCTCTTATACAAGATGACCAAGATGCCACTGAGTAGTTCAACCCAATCCTGTTCCGCTCTGTGGTTGAGCGAGACCGTTGGGATTTCTTTGAGCACCGTAACGTCGACCCAGGAGTTTATGTGAGGACCAATGACTTCCACACGTTCTATCTTTGTCAATAGTTTGAGGAGATCGGGTGGTACCGCATCCTGAAACCCAACAGATACTACTACACCATATTGGTCAGGCTATTCTACTCCAACATGGAATGCATGAACCGGGCCACCAAAGAGATGCGGATTGCCACCTATGTGAAGGCGGTGGAGATCTCCTTCGACATGGGATAGTTGGCCAACATTCTTATGGTTAGCAATGCCGGTGACCTAATGTACTGCCCACCTTAGACTCCGGCATATGAGTTTCAAAGTCCTAATACCTTTCAGGAGATCAATGACATGCTGACTAAGAAAGCTGAGGGATGGAACCATTCAGTCAACTATTTTTCTACTCCAAAGGTTGTCTATCGTGCGATTCAACTGAATGTCCTCCCCACTTGCGGACATTATAATGAGGTATCGGCCCTTCAAGCCTATGTGACATACTGCGTGTATATGGAGGTGCAGATACATCTGCCTTACCTCCTAATGTGGACCATGTAATTCGGTCTGAGGGGCAGGATCGCCGAGTAGGGAACCTATGCTACGGAAGGATATTGACTGAATCTTCCGCCGCTTTGGGGTGGACTTGGAGGGTGTGGCACACTTGGGTGAAGAGGTCACATACTTCAACCAAGAATCACTAAGGAAGATGACCAAAGATCTGAGGGAGGTGACACCTATCCCAGGAGAGGGTCAGTAGCCTATGGAGGTAGAGGGTGGTGGTGCCGGTGATGTTGGTGTAGGAGGAGAAGCTGCTGGGGTTGGTGGGAATCCACCACCTAATCCCCAGGCTATGGATTCTTTGGCAGCTTCTACATCTCAGAGCACTAGGGGTGCGAGGCCTTATGGTCTCAATAATGTTATGGCCCGTTTGGACACCACTATGTCACTGATGAGGGGCATAGATGGTCGCCTCGAGAGCATGGACAGGACCTATTATCTTCTAGACAATAGAGTGGCCTCCCTAGAGGCACAGATGTAGGTGGTCTTCCATCTCGGTATTCTAGTGCCTCCTCTAGGAACGCGTGGTCCGAACCAGGCTCAGCACCAAGAATAGAACCAACAGCAACAACAACAAGATTAGTGGCATGTTTGCCACTATAGCCTTTAGGATTTCTATTTTCCTATTTTTATTTGAGTCTGATGTTTTTAGGTTTAGTTGAACTTTTACATTATGTCATTTGCTTCAGTTGTTTAATTTCCTAGACTTAGGCTAGTTAGGATTTCCTATTTTTCGTACTTTAATTTTATAAAAAGTGCAACTTGTGTATTCAAGTTCTTTATTATAATAAAATGTCTTTAACACCTATGCTTGTCTCCTAATTGTACAATTTCTATTATTATTGTCTTGAAATTTTTATTCAATCCTAGTTTCCCCAAAACCATGGTTTGGCTGAGATTGTGAGTTAAGGTAGAGCATCGCACTCTAATACCATAGCTGTCACACCCCACTCCCGACAGACCCAACTTACCATTAGGAATACTGGCGGTGTGACTAAGACACGTACCTGTCTTACAAACCTGCTAGGATCTCTGATAATAATACCTTAACATTTTCACAATCTCACACCACAAACCAGTATAAGCAGCGGAATCAGAGTATAGTAGCGAAATTTATAAATAAAATGGGGAAACATCTAATGGTAATATAATAGCAATAACTGAGTTATTTTGTTACATTCATCCATGACATATACTATAATCTCAAGAAAATATACAATCCATAACTATATCCAAAAGTATCACAATATGTTATGTAATCTCACGGTGCGGCGTAAGCACAGTGGTCGCAAGCATATTCTTGTTCGTGCTCCTCCGCTTCTAGCATCCACCAATCGTTCACACTGTACTCTGACCCAGAAGATACTGGATCACCCGCCATCGGCACCACGGTACCTGCATCGTCATCTAAAAAGGGGTGTATACATGGGGTGAGCTTTCCAATTCGCTCAGTGAGGGGTGGGGTCAAGCACATCCAAGCAAGTCAATAGCTCAATATTTATGTTACATAATTATGGAAATTAAACACATAGTCCATGATGCTCGTGTTGCAGTTCATTTATTTATTATCCACCTAACAATACAAACTAAGTCTGGCAAATGCTACTACAGCGCATTAGGCTGTATCCCTCATCTCAGAAATGACATTGACTACGCAGCGATACAAACCCTAGCCATGATTAGAAGCCTGTCGGTCCCCATATGCGTCCATGGGTCACCTAGCAAACCCATGATAATCCTCTCCTGGCAATCATGACACCAGTAACACATCAGCCACGCCGGATAGGTTCCTGCCTCCGGTAACAATCACATCGTACCGCGGGAGTGGCATTTTAGGAAGACTCATCAAACATAGCACAATGGGTTATCCAACACCTCAACCCCTGTTGGAAAGGGTGCATACCATAGGGAGTGATACCTAACCATATATATACTACATGCCTTCATAATGACATAGTTAGTATGGATTACACAATACCAGAGAGACCTCAGCCACAAAGTGTAACCCATCTCTAAATACAGTTCTGGGCACACGATACTAGAGAGACCTTGGCCACAAAGTGAAATCCAAGATCGTTTACCTAATCTAGCATGCAATAATAGTTGAGTATGGACTACGTAACACCGGTAAGACCTCGGCCATGAAGCGTATCCATTTCTAAATGAAGTCCCAGGATACACGATTCCAGCGAGACCTTGGCCACAAAGTGTAACACGCGACTACAACTAACTCTAATGCACATAGTCAATGCATGAATGCAACATACATACGATAATCATGGCACTAGTACCACCTTGGCCATGCCGGATTCTATCTCACACACACACACATTCAAACACTCGGTGATCACAGTACCGGTACCACCTTTGCCACACCGGATCCTATCATACATTTCTATACAATTCATATCATGATCGAAAAATGAAAATTACAATTAAGCATAAAATTCTAAGCATGTGAGCAATTTAATAAATGATAAACATTCTAAAAATTAACACAGTCCATCCCACACCTGTTTTACGATTGATCATGTTTGGGTTCAAGTACGACCATCAATCGATTAATTTAATTTTGACTTTTGGGGCACATGCGCATCATTATCCTAGACACAAGGGAATCGTACATTAGTACACATCAAAAAAAATGGGAGGGACCCACACAGGTCACCCCCCAAAATGTATAGACACTGTCCCTGAGTGACAGTACTGTCACTGGAAACAGGGCATTTCCACCCAAAATATCAGATCTGTTTCTAGTGGAGGTGACAGAGAGCACATAACGCTCCAATTCCACCAAAAATATGCCATCAAAAATAGACCCAGTGGATTCAGTGGATTGTTTCCGGTGGAGGTACAGGGCAATCCAACAATATGGGGCTTTCTGGCTCGGGCCCGATTACCAGGATTTGTTCCATAGAGTTTGTAGGGGATGTCCCTAGCATCATTATAAATGAATAAAATTCCATTTCCACCTATCCATTTGAGAGATATGTTGATCAAATGATCAAAACCCTAGTTAGTCTTTCGGCATTACATGTTGCGGGAGCTCACCGGGCTTGGTTCGAGCTCAACAACAACGCTAGGAGGGTAGAACACCCATCCTACAACCCTGACATGGTGTGTACACCAAGAACCCATCCATACCTAACTTTGTCTAGGTCGAAATGAAGAGAGAGAGTGGCATGGGAGGTTGCACTTACCTCCGACAGTGATTCTAGCAACAAGACGGTAGCCGGCACCAAGGTAGGCCTTCAATCCCCTCCTTCTTCCTCTTCTTCTTCCTTCCTCTCCTCTTTCTCTCCTCTCCTACATTGGGCACAATGGAAATGAGGAAATGAATCCTCATTTCCCAACTTATAACTTAAGTTGGGCTTAAGGTTCTGTTTGGTTTGGGCCTCTTTTAAACCAATCGGGTTAAAATGAGTTTCTGGGCTCGAGGACCTGCACATTTAGGTCCATAAGGTGTTCACATCAAGAGAAAGGTGTGGAGGATGATTTGAGATCATCCGGAGCTATTTACGATGTGAGTGGTGGGACCCATGGGCATCAAAACCTCGACAGCAACCTGTGGACCCACTGGAAATAGGCACCGGATTCAGACCCAGGCTGCTTCCGGTGGCTTGTTTCTGGTGGTCAAGATAGGTTGCTATCCTAGGGTTGGTCTCGCACGGGTGGTTGCCCTTGGACATGCCCAAGCCTTTTTGGCAATTATGATGCATGCTGGAAATCAAGTGTGGGGAGTCATGTCACTTACCATCTGGGATTGAAAGGTATGAATCCTCTCCAATTAGACAGACACACAATGCTTGAACATGTGGGCTCATCTCTACCCCTTCGATAATGTGCAGTCGTGAGCCAAAACCTGATCGTACTTTCGATCACCAATCTGAGGCCTATCACAATAGTTCAAATTTGACCGTATTAGGGCACGGGTGTAACAAGTGAGTTAGGTTTTTGTTTTTTATTCTTCTTCTTTTTGTTTTTCTCGAGGACTAGCAAAGTCTAAGTGTTGGGGAATTCTGATGAGCACATTTATGTGTGAAATCTTAGGTAGTAAAGCATACATTTTACATATTTAGAATGGAACTACCTTAGGTTTTACTCTCTTTTGTAGGTTTTATATTTTCAAGGCCTTAAGGACTATCGGGCTCCATATCTCTAATTTTACACATAAAGAGGTCCTATTTCTTTCCATGGCTGTGAAGAGGAAAAAATTATAAGAAAGATGGATGTGTGACATTAAAAGTATACATCCATTTTGTCACACCCCCATTCACATAGAACCGAACTGGTGACCGAGCTAACTCCTGTTAACCCAAAATCTATCAGGATCATCTGATACAGTAACCATAGCACAGCATACACACACATTAAGTTAAGCAAATTCTATATTTTAGTGGAAATCTTACATGTACATACCTATTGTTACGCCCGTGTCTTGTCCTGGTCTAATTTGAACTGTTGTGATAGGTCTCGAACCGGAGATTGAAAGTATAATCGGGTTTTGCCTCTTGGCCACCCATTGCTGAAAGGGAAGAGATGACCCCAAATTTTCATACATCACATACCAATATAACTGGAGGTGGTTCATACCTTCTGATTCTAGACAGTAAGTGCCCCGACTCCCCACACATGAATCCCGGCACATATTGAAGTTACCAAAAGGCCATGAGCAAGGCCGAGGGAAACTATGTATGCAAGGCCAGTTGGTGGATAGAAAGTAGTCAAGATAGCAAATTGTTTTGACCACCGGAAACAAGCCACCGAAGGCACTGGGCTTGAATCCGGTGGGCTATTTCCAATGAGCCAAATAGGCAACTATTAAGGTTTCGATGCCAATGGGTCTCGCCACTCGCATTGTAGACAATCTCGAATGATCCCAAATCATCCTTCACACTTTCCTCATGGCATGATCAATTCATGGACCTAAGCAGTCGGGTTCTCGTGCTCTGAAAGTTGTGTTAACCCGATCGGTCCGAGTAAGGTTCAACCAAACAAACCTTAAGGCCTATTTGCCTTATAAGTGGGAAATGAGGAATTCATTTCCTCATTTCCACTTTGGTCAAACATAGGAGAGAAGATAAAGAGGAGAAGGAGAAGTAGAAGAGGAGGAAGAAGAGGGAGGAGACTTACCTTGGTGCCGGCTGCCGCCTAGTTGCCGGAATCACTGTCGGAGGTGAGTGCAATCACTCCTACTGGTCTCACTCTTCATTTTGACCTAGGTTAGGCTAGGTGTGGGTGTAATCTTAGTGCACAAGACCCCTTGAGGTTGGGGAATGCCTATTCTACCTTCCCGATGCCATTGCCAAGTTCAAACCAAATCCGGTGAGCTCCGACAATAAGAATGACCAACTGACCACCTAGGGTTTTGATTATTTGATAGATGTATCTCCCAAATGGTTTAGTGAAATTGGGATTTCATTGGCCTAGAATGATGCTAGGAACACTTCCTACAAACTCCATGGAATAAATCCCAGTGATTGGGCCCAAGCTGGAAAGCCCCAATTTGAGTGGGCAGTTATGTACTGCCACCGAAAGAAAGCCATTGGAAGCACTGGGCTTGCTTCTGTGGGATTGTTTCCAATGAACCATAGAGCCTTGTGAGCTCTTTGCCACCACCACTGGAAATAGGACTGATATTTCCGGTGGAAAAGTCCCTATTTCTGGTGGGTGTTTCCGATGACATAACTGTCACTGATGGATCTTGTCTGAATCCTTTGGGGGAGGCTCATATGGGCCCCTCTCGGAGTTTTGACACATATTGATGTACGGTTACCTCTGCGTCTAGGACAGTGATGCGCATGAGCCCCGAAGTAAGAATTAAGTTGATCGACCAGTGGCCATACTTAAACCCTAACACACACGAGCATAAATAAGGTGAGGGATGGTTGCTTTATTTTTTGGGATTGTTTTATTATTATAGAACTGCACATATGTGTAAGATTGTACATATTTATTTTAATTGCTCAATTATGATGATGATATGTCATATGTTACATTTTAACGATTATGATATGAGATGTTTATGGATATGCATGGCGGGATCCGGTGTGGCCGAGGTGGTATCGATATCGGTATCGTGATTGCCGTGTGTTTGTTGTATGTATGGGACTGAATCTGACGTGGCCGAATGGTACCAGTGCCATGATTGTCGCATGTATGTTGCATTCATGTATTGATTATGTGCATTAGAGTTAGTTGCAGTCGTGGATTATACTTTGTGGCTGATGTGTTACCGGTATCGTTTACTCCAGGATTACATTTGGAAATGGATACGCTTCGTGGCCGACAATTGGTACTGGTGTTGCGTAGTCCATACTCAATTGTTATATGCATGCTAGATTAGGTAAATGGTTACGGGTTACACTTTGTGGCCGATGTGTTACTGGTATCGTGTACTTGTGATTGTACTTGGAGATGGATTATACTTTGTGGCCGATGTGTTACCGGTGTCGTGTAATTCGTACTAACTGTATCATTATGGAGGCATGTAACATATATGTGGTTAGGTATCACTCCCTATGCTACAAACCCTTGCCAACATGGTTAAGGTGTTGGATAACCCATTGTGGTATGTTCAATGCACCTTTTCTGTATGCCACACCCGTGGTACGATGTGATTGTTGCCAGAGGCAAAAACTTGTCAGGTGTGGCCGATGATTGGTATCAATGCCATGATAGCCAGGAAGGGGTTATCAGGGGTTTGCTGGGTGACCCATGGACACATATAGGGACCGATAGGCTTCTATTCATGGCTAGGATTTGTATCCCTACGTAATCGATGGCAGTTCCGAGATGAGGGATACAACCTAATGGGTCGTAGTAGCATTTACCAAACTTAGTTGTATTGTTTGGTGGATAATAAAATAAATGAATTGCATCACGAGCATCTTGGATGATGTGTTTAATTTCTATTATCATGCATCATAAATTATTATTGTGATTGTTTTGCTTGGATGTACTTTAACCCCACCCCTCACTGAGCGAGTTGAAAAGCTCACCCCACGTATACACATTTTTTAGATGATGATGTAGGTACGGTCACTTTTTAGATGATGATGCAGGTACGGTTGTTCCTATGGCTAGTGATTCTCTTTCCTCCGGACCCAAGTACATAGTGAGAGACTGGTGGATGCCGAAAGCAGAGGAGCATGGCCAGGACTATGCTTGTGACTTTTGTGACTTTTGTGCATACGTGGCACTAAGAGGTGTTCAATGTATTTTTGATTATTTTGATATAGGTTTGTGGATATTATGTTTGTAAATTTGATATGTGTAAGTCTTGAAGGATTGTAAACAGAATATCTCGGTTATTGTTATTATGTTATCATTAGATATTTCCCCACTTATTTATGATTACACTATATTACTCTGATTCTATTGCTATTAGTTGGTTTGTGATGTGAGATTATGAAATGTTAAGGTACTGCTATCAGAGATCCTAGTAGGTTTTTAAGGCAGGTACGTGTTTTACTCACACCGCCTGTATTCCTAATGATAAGTTGGGTCTATTGGAAGTGGGGTGTGATAGCTATAGTATCAGAGCGTGAAGCTCTGCCTTAACTCACAATTTCAACCAAACCATGACTTGGGGAAATTAGGGTTTAAATAAAAATCTCAAAGATTGCAATAATAGAATTACACAAACTAGGAGACAAGCATAGGTGTTAAAGCCGTTTCATTAAATAAGGAATTTGATTACATAAGCTTACACCTTTTCATAAAATAAAATACTGAAAGCTGGAAATCCTAACTAGCCTAAGTCCAGGAAATTAAATAACTGAAGCAAATGACAGAAAATAAAAGTTCAACTAAACCTAGAACATAAAATCTCACAGAAAAACACTGAAAAGGAAAATCCTAAAACTACAGTGGCAACATGCCACTACTCTTGCTGATGCTATTGCTGCTGTTGGTTCGGACCATGTGTTCCTGGAGGTGGCACCGGAGTGCCAAGATGGAAGACCATCGGGTGCATCTGTGCCTCAAGGAAGGCCACTCTATTGTCCATGAGACAATAGTCCTATCCACGCTCTCGAGGCGGCTGCCTATGCTCCTCAACAGTGATGTGGTAGTGTCCAGGCAGCCATAACATCGTTGAGACCGTAAGCCTCGCACCTCTGATGCCACGGGAAGTGGAGACGATAGTAAAGCCCTTGGCTTGTGGGTTAGGTGGTGGGACACCACCAATCCCAGTAGCTCCTCTGCCAATGCCTCCACCAACTCCACCAACATCACCAACTTCGTTGCCAATATCACCGGCACCACCATCCTGTTGACCCTCTATATCTATGGGTTGTTCATCCTCCTCCTTAGTAGGTGATACCTCATCCATGTCTAGAGTCATCTTCCTTAGGGTGTCTTGGTTGAAATCTATGACCTCATCACCTAAGCACCCCACACCCTCCAAATTCACCCCGAAGCAAAGGAAGATGTTGGTCAGTATCCTCCCATAACATAAGTTCTTGACTCTGCAGTCCTGTCCCTCGAACCAAATTACCATGGTCCACATCAAAAGATAGGGAAGATGTATCTGCACCCCCATGTAAACGCAGAAAGTCATATAGGCATGCAATACAGATACCTCATCGTAGTGCCCACAGGTGGGGAGAACGTTCAGCTGGACTGTGAGATAGGCAACCTTGGGAGTGCAAGGTAGTTGGTTATGCATTCCCATCCATAAGTATGCTTGGTCAACATGTTGTTTATCTATTGAAGAGTGTCAGGGCTCTGGAAATCATAAGCTGGAGTCCGAGGCGGGCAATAAACTAGGTCACCGGTGCTGTCAACCATCAGAAGGTTGGCTAGCTACCTCATGTCAAAGGAAATCTCAACCCCCTTCATGTAGGAGGTGATCCACATCTCTTCAATGCCTCTATTCATGCACTGGAGGTTGGAGTAAAATAACCTCACTAGCCTTGGGTAGTATTTTTTGTTGGGTTTCATGATGCGGTACCACCCAATTGCCTCTAAGCGTTGACAGAGGTGGAACTGGTGGAAGTCCCTTGTCCTCACATATTTTCCCAGGTCCACGTTGCAGTACTCGAAGCTTTCCCAACAATCTTACTCAACCACAGAGCGGAATAGGAGTGGGTTGTACTGTGCTTCAGTAGGAATGCTTGTTCCTCTTATATGACGGCACGACGAGTACTTACACGGCATCTAGACATACTTGCAATATGATTCCTATGGATTCAAAGAGAAAACCCTAGCTCAGGAGATTGAAACAAAGCTCACAGAGAAGAAAATCTCAAAACCAGGTCAACGAAGGAAGAAAACGTACCTTAGATGCATAAATGATGTCGATCGATCATGAAATAGCAAGAAGGAAGTGGGGATTGGGTTGGAAGACTCTCCTTGGCCGTTTCCTCACTTTCTCCAAGAGTTCGATTAGGGTTTTGTGAATTAGAACACAAACTCGAGTCTATTTATAGCCATTTTAGGTCCACCGAAAACAATCCATCGGAAAACACTGGACCTGCTTTCGATGCCTGTTTCTAGTGAGTTGAAAATTCCCAATTTGCTCTTTGTTTTGGTCACTAGAAATAACACTAATATTTCCTATGAATCAATCCATATTTTTTATAAAATTAGTCCTTGTTTCCGGTGAACTATTTTGGAAATAATTTTTTTTTTATTTTCCAAATCTTTGTTATTATTTGTTTCCTCAAATATATGCCTCTTTGGAATATGCATGCGATCGGATCCCAATATGTGTGGACCCCACTTATGCATGCTCTAACCCTAATTTTGCCTTATGTATACATGTGGGACCCACTATGTATGTATGTGTTCTAATTACATGCAACCTTGTATATGCTTGTGAACTAATCGGATTCCTCCACAGGAGTTATGTCATGTTGGAACACTCGATCCCGATCCCGATCCCTGTTATGCCTATCACCTCCTGCTTCCCCTACATGTAATCAGGGTAGACCTCACAATGCACCCCTGGTCCGTCAATGCTTATTGCTCATGATGTCGTCTGACATGGATAACACGATGCGGGGAATTAAGGAAAGACAGAATCAGTTTATAACCGGGATCGATAATAGGATCCAAGCAGCAATAGATGCCCGTAATACACCACCTGCACCTCCTACTCCACCGGCACCCATTCTGGTACCCGTTGGATCGGCTATCCTTCAAACATCAGGTGGGGCATAGGTGCATTGGCTTGTGCAGTAAAATGTATATGGGCATGTACAAACCTGGCACCATCATAAGCCCAGGCACATGTAGAGGGCTGGACAAACCTAATAAAGATATGGAGAAATTTAAATGGCTTAGGCTTCCATGGTTCTCAAAGGTGGGCCAAGACTCATTGTATCCATCCAGATGGATTGATGGTAAGAAAAAGGTGTTTAGACTAATGGGTTGCATCGATGAGCAAAAAATTTTGTGTGCGGGCTATCAGCTATAAATTGAGGCTGATGATTGGTAGATTGTTACTGAGCCCATTCTGAGGGCGAGTAACCCAAACCCTACTTGGACAGACTTCAAAGGGGCCTTCTTTGAGAACTATTTTTTGAAAAACTTCCAGGATAGGAGAGAGAATGAGTTCTCCCAGTTGGTACAAGGTTCCCGGTCTATGCTCGAGTATCAGCAACATTTTGAGGAGCTATTCCATTTTGCTCCTGAACATCTCAAAAGTGATAAGGCTAAAGCAAAGAAGTTTGAGAAAGGGTTGAGGCTAGGTATTGGATCAACCATAGTTGGGTTAAAACTGTAGACTTATGCTAAGGTGGTCTAAGTGGCCAAATCTATTGAAGACTGGTATAGAGATAATTTCTCGGCCCAACAGGGGATGGGAAAGAGGCCTAGGGGGTCTACTGATTCCAGGGGAGGTGGCAAACCCTTTCGAGTGCCTTATATTAACCCAACTCTGGTATAGTTCAGAAAGCCCGAAGCTAGTCAGACTTCCCAATCTTCCCGTTCTAGTGTTGTATCTCAGTCTGTGGGATCGAGTCCAAGGTGTTTTGATTGTGATCACCGAGCCACCTAGCAAGGACATGCCCCCACCGGAGGCCAAGTGATGCACCATAAACTATACCACTTAGGCCCTAGTAGACCTATGTAGCACCTAGAGCAGCACAGACCCCATAGGGCCAGAGACCACAGGGCAAAGTGTTTGCCATGACCACGGAAGATGTAGAGGCAGCACCCGATGTAGTGACAGGTACATTATTGATATCATTATTGCTTGCACATGTGTTATTTGACTCAGGAGCCTCGCATTCTTTTGAGTCACCGGCATTCGCAAAGAAAATGGGGATACCAACCAAAGGATTGAAGTAGTGTTTGGCAGTGAGTACCCCTACAGGAAGTGTAGTAGGTTTGAAATATGTATATGAGCTTTGTCCAGTGACCATAGGTGGGCATAAGTTGAATGCTCATTTGATTGAGTTGGATATGATCGACTTCGACGTGATTCTAGGAATGGACTGGTTGTTTGTAGACAGAGCCAGTGTGCTATGTGTAGAGAAGACTATCATTTTCAGACCTCGTGATGATGATGAGTTTGTGTTCCAAAGGGATAATCCCAGAAAACCCAAGAAGGTTATTATATCGGCACTCTAGATGAAGAAGTTGCTAGATAAAGGGTGTTAAGGTTACTTAGCATCTGTGATGGATACTGAGATAGAGAATAGGTCATTGACCGAGCTTGATATGGTGAGGGAGTTTTCTGATGTATTTTCGAATGACTTGATAAGTTTTCCCCCGGACTAAGAGACAGAGTTTGCTATAGACCTACTCCCTGACTCGGCACCAATGTCAAAAGCCCCTTGCCGTATGGCCCCCACAGAGTTGAAAGAATTGTAGGTGCAACTTCAAGGTCTTTTGAAGAAAGGATTCATTATACCTCGTGTGTCTCCATGGGGAGCACCGGTATTATTCTTCAAGAAGAAAGATGGAAGTATGAGGTTGTGCATTGACTACCAGAAGCTTAATAAGCTAGCCATCAAGAACCAATATCCTTTGCCAATGATAGATGACTTGTTTGATCAGTTGTAGGGTGCTAAGGTGTTCTCTAAGATTGACCTTAGATTGGGCTACCACCAGCTCAGGATCAAGGATAGTGATGTCAACAAGATAGTCTTCAGATCATGGTATGGACATTATGAGTTCTTGGTGATGTCATTCAGGTTGACTAACGCATCGGCTACATTTATGGATTTGATGAATCGGGTATTTCAGGATGTCTTGGATAAATTTGTAATTGTGTTCATTGATGATATCTTGGTTTACACCAAGAGTGTAGAGGAACATACTGTTCACCGGAGGTTAGTATTGCAGTGTCTGAGAGAGATGCAACTCTATGCCAAATTTAGCAAGTGCAAGTTCTGGTTGTCACAAGTCGCATTCCTAGGCCACATTGTTTCAGACAAGGGTATAGAGGTTGACCTAGGGCAGGTGAAGGCAGTTCTAGAGTGGGAGACTCCCAGGAGTGTAGTAGACATGCGTAGTTTTCTGGGATTGGCCAGATACTATAGGAGGTTTATTGAGAACTTCTCTCACATTGCTACCCCAATGACCTGACTCACACAGAAAGACATGAAATTTGAGTGGTCTAATGCTTGTGAAAAGAGCTTCAAGGAGCTAAGGCAAAGGTTAATTTCAATGTACTGATGATTCACAAAAGGTTAAGCTTGAATTAAAGGAGTTCAATGGGAAGCATAAGTATTTTATGATTGGTTGGCTGCTTTAGATGACTACTTTGATTGGTTTGAGTTATCTGAGTCATGCAAGATAAGACTAGCCCGTACTAAGCTAGTTGGTTTAGCCCGCGAATGGTGGAGAACTGAAGAAAGGGTTCTAGAAGATTGTGGCAGAGCTCCCATTACTTGGGAAGAGATGAGAGAAGATCTTAGTGCCAAATATTTACCACGACACTTTAGATCACAGCTGCAAGACAAGTTGAATATTCTTCGTCAAGGGAGTATGTCCGTTGCAGAGTATATGGAGCAGTTTGATTCACTCTATTCACGCACTGGCATCATGGAGGATGAATTACAGGTACTTTCCCGCTTTCGTTTGGGTTTGATATCTGATATAAATCATGCTATTGACATAATAGATGTATCCAATATCAGGGAATGCTTCGAGAAGGTAGTACATGCAGAGGAGTTACTAGCTCCTATGGGTAAAAGGTTTGGATATCAAGCTTGGGAGATAAAAAAAAATTCCAACAAAGAATCCTATTTCTTATCCTCCACGTACCACACCTTCTCCACGTGTTGATCACCAAGGGAAAGCACTTATCCCTAGCATTGCCACAGTGCAATGCTTTCATTGTCAGGAGAGGGGACATTATGCCAAAAACTATCTTACACGCCAAAAAGTAGCAGTGATGGTTGACGCCAATGATACTCCTGATGAAGATAATTCTCATATCATTCTAATTCCATTGGAAGAGGAAGATGAAGATGCTGATTATTATGATGGGGCTGAAGTAAATGAAGATGGCTCCTATGGCCTTCATATGGTTTCTCACATATTTGTGGCTAAAACCAAAGGCGAGGATTGGTGATGTACTTGCATTTTTTACAGCCGTATGCATTCAACTGATCACATTGTACATTTGATAGTTGACAGTGGTAGCTTAATCAATGTTGCTTCTAAGTTTTCTGTAAAGAAGGCACATTTGAAGACAGAGAAGCACCCGCAACTTTAAAAAGTATCCTTGCTGAATGACAATACATTGGAGGTCAATCAGCGTTCTATTTCATTACAACTTTCTCGATATCAAGAAAAGGTATGGTGTGATGTTATTCCTATGAAGCTCATTGATGTTATTCTAGGGAGGCCGCGAAAGAAGAATCAGTGCATAGTTACTTTTAAAGGGCAGCACATTGTACTTGAGCCTATTAACATACCAGAGGAGATGCGCAAGAGATAGACATTGAGGACTAATCAGAAGGCCACCACTGATACCAACAAGACGCTGGTCCTTCCACAGAAGATCTTAGTTGTTCCACAAAAGCTGTTTGAGCAAACCAGCCATGATATAGGCATGATATTAGCCCTGATTAGAGGTTAGTCCACCGCCAATAGTTCAGCTCACACAGCCTATTAGAGAGCTTCTATCAGACTTTTCTGATTTAGTACTTGACGAGCTACCTAATAAGCTTCCTCCTATACGTGATATTCAGCATGTTGTTGACTTGGTACCTGATTCTGTGCTTCCCAACCTTCCTGCTTACCATCTCAGGCTTATAGAACATACTAAGCTCAAAAGGCAAGTTGATGAACTACTACAGAAGGGGTTTATCATTGAGAGCCTTAGTCCTTGTGTTGTACCAGCATTGCTTACTCCAAAGAAGGACGGCTCATGGTGCATGTGTGTCAACAGCGTAGCAATCAACAAAATAATAGTCAAGTATAGGTTTTCCATACCATGGCTTGATGATATACTAGACATGATGTTTGGTGCAAAGGTCTTTTTAAAATTGGACCTTCGAAGCGGCTACCATCAAATTCGTATTCGGCCAGGAGACGAATGGAAGACCGCCTTCAAGACCAAGGATGGACTATTCGAGTGGAAGGTTATGCCCTTTGGTCTGACAAATGCACCTAGTACATTCATGCGAGATGACACAGGTACTTCGTCCATTTATTGGTTGATTTTTGGTTGTATACTTTGATGATATCTTATTCTACAACAAGCATCCAGATGATCACATCGACCATTTGAATCAAGTCTTGAGGGTGCTCCATATGGAGAAGCTATACATTAATCTCAAGAAGTGTTCCTTTATGCTGCCCAAGGTTTTATTCCTTAGTTTTATTCTCTCATCTAAAGGGGTTGAAGCTGATCCTGAGAAGATCAAGAGCATCACCAACTGGCTTACCTCGAAGACAATCACTAAAGTCCGTAGCTTCCATGGTCTAGCCTCATTTTACAAGAGATTCATTCAAAATTTTAGTGCAGTCATGCACCTATTACCTAAATCATTGTTGAGTTTCTTGCTATAGAAAGCGATAGGGTGCCCTTCTTGCATCAACACACCTCCCAACCCAATATGCGAAGCATTAGCTACCACTTCAAATACATGGTCAAAATCTGATAGGCATAATACCGAGGCCTCCGTCATCTTCTTCTTGACAAGATGGAGGGCTTTTGTTGCCATTGTCCACTCAAACAGCTTTTGTGGAACAATTAATATCTTCTGTGGAAGGACCAACATCTTGTTGGTATTGGTGGTGGCCTTCTGATTAGTCCTCAATGTCTGTCTCTTATGCATCTCCTCTGGAATGTTAATAGGCTCAAAATCAGTGTGCTGCCCTTTAAAAGTAAATATGCATTGATTCTTCTTTTTGCCAGTGAGAACATCATTATCATACATCCACAGCCTCCTAGAAGAACATCAGTGAGCTTCATAGGAATAACATCACACCATACCTTTTCTTGATATCGAGAAAGTTGTAATGGAATAGAACAACGCTGATTGACCTCCAAAGTATTACCATTCAGCAAGGATACTTTGTAAACTTGCGGGTGCTTCTCTGTCTTCAAATGTGCCTTACAAACAACTCAAAAACAATATTGACGTAGCTTCCACTATCAACTATCACCTGTACAATGCAATCAGCTGAATACATGCAGCTGTAAAAAATACAAGTGCACCGCCAATCCTTGCCTTTGGTTTCAGCCACCAATATGCAAGAAACCATATGAAGGGCATAGGAGCCATCTTCATTTACTTCAGCCCCATCATAATAATCAGCATCTTCCTCTTCCTAGATTAGAAATATACAGGAATTATCTTCATCAGGAGTATCATCGGCGTCAACCATCATTGCTACTTTTTGACATGTAGGATAGTTTTTGGCATAATGTCCCCTCTCTTGACCATGAAAGTATTGCACTATGGCAATGCTAGGCATAGGTGCTTTCCCCTTGTGATCAACACGTGGAGTAGGTGTGGTACGTGGAGGATAAGAAGTAGGATTCTTTCCTAGAAATGTTTTTGTGATCTCCCCAGCTTGATATCCAAACCTTTTACCCTTAGAAGCTAATAACTCCTCTGCATGTACTGCCTTCTCGAAGCATTCCCTAACATTGGATACATCTATTACGCTAATAGCATGAATTATATAAGATCTCAAACCCAAACGAAAGTGGGAAAGTACCTGTAATTCATTCTCCTTGATTCCAGTGCGTGAATAAAGTGAATCAAACTGCTCCACATACTCTGTAAAGGATATACTCCTTTGATGAAGAATATTCAACTTGTCCTGCAGCTGCAATCTAAAGTGTTGTGGTAATACTAAGATCTTTTTTCATCTCTTCCCAAGTAATGGGAGCTCTGCCACAATCTTCTAGATCCCTTTCTTTATTTCTCCACCATTCGCAGGCTGAATTAACTAGCTTAGTACGCGTTAGTCTCATCTTGCGTGACTCAGATAATTCAAACCAATCCAAGTAGTCATCTAAAGCAACCAACCAATCATAAAATACCTATGGATCATTCTTGCCGTTGAACTCCTTTAATTTAAGCTTAACCTTTTGTGAATCATCAGTACGTTTTCGGGGTGCTTTAAGATCACCACTAAAATAAGATCTCATATGTTCCTCGAAGGTAGGTGGTGCTGTAAGGGTTCTTTGTTGTTGCCTTTTAGCACTTCTCTTGTGTTTACGATGCACAACAGATTGTAGTTTATACCTGTCCTCCCTTTCGAATGGTACATTGCTACCTTGTATTGGAGTATCACTTTGGTTCTCAAAGTCGCAGTAACCTCTCACTAATAGATTTTTGATCAACAGAGAGTTGTTGAAACATTTCAATGACTTTTGCCATTGGATCAGGTGGAGATGGTGGCCACTGTGACTCATTCTCTGATACCAATTGATGTAATACTGTAATTGAGGAAGCTCAAAACATTACCAGGGTAGGATTTTTTTCTTAGAGAATAAAGAATTCCAGATTTACAGAATAGGATCTTGCTGAAATTTGTTGAAAGATGAAAATGATAGAACAACAGACAATAAAATAACACCCGAGCTTCACATCGCAAGGTGGGTCAACTGGATTAAACACCAACCTACCTTGATCAAACACAAGAAGAGAGTTGCATAAGCAAACTTTATTTCCAAATTCTGAGTTGTTCCTAAATGCTTACAATTGATCCCTATTTATAGGACCAACTCAACAAAACATTACATACCCAACTTCCAACTAACAAGAGTAGAAAGTCTTTACTTATTAAACTTGGGGTAGGAAAGTCTTCACTTTTCAACTACTAAAGTTGGAAAAGTCTTCACCTACCAACTACTAAAGATGAAAAAATCCTCACCTTTTAAAGTTGGAGTGGGAAAGTCTTCACCCACCAACTACCAAAGGTGGAAACGTCCTCACCCATCATCACTTACAAAAGTGAATTGATTCCCCCTTTTAGAAAAGTAAAAAGTAAAAATAACTTCTAACCACTTAAATTGAACCGACATTGGACAAACATGGACCATGGTTCAATTGGACTAAACTAAGACTTACTAGCATGAAATAAAAACTAAGTATGAGAATTAAAAATCATCAAAAAGGTAAGGCGACATGCTAGTTACTCTTGTTGGCCTTCTTTCTACTGATGTAGGTCTTCAGATCTGCATCACACCTCAGTTTTTAATTTTTTATAGAGTATTGGTACGTATCGGTGTGTATCTGTATGTATCGTAGGATATATATCAATACAAAAGGATTTTAAAATTTTCACATATCGTATCGATAAGGGCCGATATGGTATGATACATACCGATACTTTAAACCATATACTCTTGTTTTTAAAGGGAACAAGAAGCCTTAGCCTCTTGATTTATTTATCAAAGGGTGAACCATTTTGCTAGGAAGCTTGGAATTATCAGTGATATGTAGCTTTCCCCTTGCTTGGAGAGAATTTAAGTTGAAGTGCTCTATTTCAAGGAATATTAAATAAAACAACATATATACAGATTTTTCTTTAAAAACTTAATAGGTAACCAAGAAAACGTTATTAGGAGAGGAAACTAACTGATGGTACAATAGAACTATACAATAATGTCCAACAATGACAAGAGTGAGGACGAAGTCCAGAAAACTGGAAAGCACTACATCATAGGATAGGAGTCTGTATTATTGTGTTTGCCCCACGTCTCTAGCAAGTTCATCTGCAAGTAAGTTTGCAGCAGATCTATCTGCCATGTGAAGCAAAATTTTCTTTGTTTTGAAATCAATCTCATCATAGATTGTTGTCAAGTAGTCGCCTAGGCAATAAGGCATTTCTTGAATGCCTAGGCAACAGATGCCTCATATTGTTCAAGGTGCCTTGAAAAAATAATAGGAAAAGAAAGTGGAAAATGAGGAAAAGGGGGGAATGGGATGAAAAAGAGGGGAAATGGGGAGAAAAACAAAAGAGAACGGAAAAGCAAGAAGGAAAATGGGGAGAAGGTTGCAGCAGCAGCCACTGCCACCACTGACACCACGATCATATGAGGGAGGGAGGAAGTACATATCTAGAACTAATGCCACAACCACCACTGTCAACATCAAAGAGGAAGAACAAATGTGTTTCATTTGGTAAATTGTAACTTCAAAGAAAATAGTCTTTAATTTTATACATTGCCCCCCTGATATTCTGATGCGGAAACAGGATTCCAAAACCAAAATTGTATTGTGTAAGGGTCCACCGACTCCACCCAATTAACCAATAGCTTAAATCTAAGATTGAATAGAAATTTCGTAATTATGGTGGCAAAACAATAAACTACAAGGGGAATGAGACACTTGATGGAAAGGGCAAACTAGGAATAAAATAGATTAAAGGGCCGTTGGATTAAACCTCAAAGTGAGGGTCAAATGGGAAATCAACCATAGAGCAATTATGACAAGATGGGAAAGACTTGATGACTTACTCATTCGATGGGACCAAGAGAGGGGTATTATGGGAAAATAAAAGGGTAATTATCGGGGCTATGGTCTCATGAGAGTGGGATGAAGGGTCGTCTTCTACCTTGCGATAGCAGAATACCCATGCAGAAAGATCAGCAGGCCTTGAGCAAGGAAAAAAATCTTTGTTTTGGCTTCAGTTTAGCCTGTAACTTCAAGCAAGGCTTCAGAACACATAGGCTTCTCCAGATCATCCAAGCACAGTCCCATCAGCTCAAGGAAAAGGGGTTTTTAATTTTTTGCAACGTGAACCTGGCGATGGAAAGGAAACTAGACCTGAATCTAAGTTGTTTCCCAAAAATCAATTGAACCCGGTTCTTCTCGGTTTAGATTGCCAGACGAGTCAATCCGGTTCAGCCAGGATTCTGCATCATATTCAAAAGTAAGAGAAGTAAAAATTTCATTATACATATCAACCCACTAAGGTGCTCCTTGATAGTTAGCTACCTGAAGGAGAGTGGGTAAAGGCCAGACATGATGAGCTCAACTTTCTCGATGAAACACGCATGAAAGCCATGGATAATTTGAAGAAATATCAATTGAGAATGGCCCTGGCCTTCAACAAGAACGTGAAGCCCAGTCACATAGAGGTGGGCAAACTTGTTCTTCGGGAACAAAGAGCCCCAATTCATGACCCAAGAGGAAAATTTAGGCCCAACTGGAGCGGCCCATTCACTGTCAAAGAAATTCTACCAGGCAAAGCTGTGAAACTCATAGACCATAACGGTGAAGAAATACCTAGACTGGTCAACATGGATCAAATCAAGAAATATTATGTCTAAAAGGGCAAATAGCCTGAACTACGTCAGACCTGATTCTTTTTTAGGGATCCGTAGGTAACTTGACAAATGCAAGTGCGGTCTCAACCATCTAAAAGCAATAAATTGGTTTCTCGATTAATAATCAAAGTATCTTAAAAGATCATCATATTTTGTGTCCCATAAGAATCGCCATTTGGCATAAAAGGCCATTAGGTATCTATCATCCACCCATTGGTCTGTCACTTCTTATCCAGGATTCTATACCCTAAGAATCGTCATTTGGCATACAAGGCCATTAGGTATCTGTCATTCACCTATGGCCCATCCACCCTTATCCTGGATTCTATCCTCTAGAAAGAAAATTGCCACCCGGCACCAGTTTATCAAGGCCAATCTATTCTCTACCCCTGATCAGTAGAAAAAAAAAGAGCTTGATTCAACAATGGTAAAGGCTGGTTTGAGTCATTAGCTAATGTGTAATGCTTTGATAAATCATCATATCTCTTTGTTTGTATTGGTTTTCAGAAAACTCATGGGCTCGTTGGATGAGACATTGAGGAAATGGACTTTAGACATAAATATATGGGCACTAGGATTGCTAGAATCCATGAATGTATCATTTCTTGGCCGGATTGGATGTGTGAAGCTACATCACCAATTACTCCGACAAGTGCCTCAACACTGGGATGCCAACCTGCATGTATTTCAGTTTGGATTAGTAGAGATTTTCCCAACTCTCGAAGAATTCTGAGTTTTTATGTTATCTCCACCCAAAGGCAGTTTGTTCCAACCATCTTTGAAGAAAAATTGCTCAGAGGAAATTCAGGACTTCTTCGGATGAAAAGAAGAGGAAGTGAAGCAATTTTTCAGGTATAGGAAGATCGACATTCTGAAGGTGGCCTAGATCTTCATCCAATATCTACCAATGGGAGGAATCCATCAACCGAGATCACAAGATGCTTATTTACTTTGTATGATAGCTCGTTCTGTTCTCTGCACTCCTGGGCATGGTGCACCATCTGTTCTGATTGAGGTGGTAAAACAGTTGAAGAAGGGAGGTGGCATCATCCCTATGGTGCTTGCAGAAACATTCAAGGGATTCGATGACATAACCATGGCCACGAATGTGGACTAGATCATTGTCAAGCGAGTCCTACTATATTTCAGATTTGGCTCCTCGAAAAACTAAAGTTAACCAAACTGTTAAAAGGAGGCCCACTCGGAGCTCTTTACTACCAGGACAAGAGGGAAGTTCTGGAATTCAACCTCATCATTGATTGGGAGAAGTACCTATAGAAAATAAATGTGCAAGATATCACATGGAGGGACCCAGGGAGGCCACAAGAAGATTTTTTGATAAAGACTCCTGGTTACAATTATGTCAGGTTGATGGGATTGACTCACACATTCTTTTATTTGCCTATGTACATCAGCCGACAATATGGACTCGAGGGGATAGACCCAGAAGAGTTAGTGAACATTCACCCACCTCAAGAATTGTCTCCCCACCTTATTACTCACCTATCCCACCTATGGTTGGAACATTGTTCCCCTTTTCATGTAATTCACTTGGTAATAGAATGAGGAAGTATTTGGATTTTTTTGTTATCCTGATTATTCTAATTATAATGAGTTATGGAATTGATTTTGCCTAAGAATTGCAAGCAAACAAAAAAAAAAATTTCTTTGTACCAAAGATAAGTTTTCATTCATAAGATACTAAAATAAAATGATGAACAAACAAGGGGAGGGAAAAAGAAAAATGAAAAAATATATCCATGTGTTTGTGCTTTCAGTAAATGCAGGAACAAATCCTAATAAGTCAAAAGCCATCATCTGAGCCATACTCTGAACCATCCTCATGGAGCACCGGGGAATTCGTAGATGCTAGTCCAACCTGCTCCAGCCTCTGGATCAGGTCCTGAATCAATGCGTCCTACCGTGCGATCTTCCAATTCTTGGCAACTATCACCTTGCACAGGCCATAGTGCATCCTCCTAATCTCAGCATAGACCTCTGGGGACACTTGAGAATCAAGAGTTAATTGGAGGACCATCAAATACTTACATAATCATAAGGAATAGGCAGCCCAAGGGAAGAGTCTACATCTGTGTTCGGCTCCTGAAGATGAGGGAGACTGGGGTTGGCAGCGTTGGGATAGGTCTAGGCAGTGAAGCCACAAAAGGGACTTTAGTAACCCAGAGAGACCCACCAGCACTAGTAGAGGGTCCTGCTTGTGTAGGATCAGTAGCACTGGCATACGACCGAACAACAGTAGGATCTACACGTCTCACTTTCCCCTGAAAGAACATCAGTCAAGATAAAAACAGAAAGGAATTTGAAGGAAATACTCAAGAAAGGGCAACATACCACCGAACCATTGGGACTGAGAGGGGTGACACTGTCTCCTCCTCCAGGAAGGTTTCGTAGTCCCTATCCTGATCCAGAAAAGAGTCCTCCCATATTCCAGTGGCCAAGCGCTCCATCTTGTCTATTGGGATGGTCTCTGGCCTACATGGTGGGTGGACGAAGACTGAGAGAAGGGCGTGGCTTGATATCCAACCACTGGGGTACTACTCTCTGTCCCAAATACCAGGTGTGACCCCACATTCACTGAAAAAGGACTCAATGCTCAGATAAGTGCCTAATCAAGGCTAATCTTTCAAAATCTAGAAATACAAAGTCATGGAATGGTCTCCAAGTAACCTGCGAAACTAAGGCAAAGTAAGTATAACAGAAGATGAAAGGAATTTCAATGTCAGACATGGCATACCTCGGTAAGATCATTCAAAAGAGAATGAGCGGTGGTCCCTAGAGGATTGCGTCAAGCCTTGAGCACCTGATTATTTCCTCACTTCATGGCTGCGGGGAAGAAGAATGCCTCAATGTCCCTCAGTTTGGGAGCTATGGTCCCCAAATGCTCAAAGCACCAAGGTTGTTTCAAGAAATTAAAGTAAGAAAGTGCAATCCAGATGAATGAAGGGAAATGAGTACAAGAAGGGAAGTTACCTGAATAATGAAGCCTGCCCCCTTGAGGCCCCTATCTCCATAGGACAGCAAGTCTAGGGACCACAGGAGATATGCATAAGTAGCCCCACCCAAGAATCTAATGTACGAATCACGAAGGAAGTATACCAGATAGATATCCACTCCCCCTCGGAGGTCACTGAAGAGGCACTGACTCACAACAAACAGCAACAAGGAACGGGCCACCTGAGATATGTTACTTGGGTTCTCCCCCAGGCCAAATTTCCACCATCGCGCACTGATCTCCCCTAGGTGAATGTGTGTCTAGCTGGCCACAATGGTGATGCCGATCAGGTTTACGAACTCATAGACAGTCGGAGCCCTGGGTAGGGTCATGGATCTACCCTCAAATGGAATGCCTATCAAAGCATAGAAGCACAAGGGTGTGATGGTCATCTTGCCAACAGGAAGATGGAAAGAATGATTACTCGGCCACCACCACTCCATCAGAGCCCCCACCAGTGTCGGGTTAAACTTCTGGGTCTCCACCAAACTAACCGACCCAGACATGTTGCATCAACTATCTGCTTTACACTATAAGGAAGCATCTTATGCCATGACTGAACCATATTTGGATGGCCATAAGAGGCTAGGGTAGGTGGTTCCCTCCCCTCATGCTAATGCAAATAAAGAATGCATAAAAAAAAAAACAACAAAAAAAGCAAAAACAGCATAAAATGAAAGACAAAGCAAGAGTAAAAGATAATCAAAATAATGAATAAAATGTAAGGACTTACCCAGGAACCCCATATGGAGTTGCAGATGTGATTCCGACTATTATGAAGGGTCTGCTTGGAGTACCAGTTGGCCAAGCCCTCATCCCTGCGGGAAGGATTGCTGCAACTCTCAAGCTGAACTTCTCCCAAGGTCTCTCTTTCTCCTTTCAGCCATATTTTTTGAAAATTACGAGAAGCCCTAGAAATTTTCTTCAATTACAAGAAACCCCAGAAAGTTTACAAGAAACCTCAAAAAGTTTCCCAAATTACACAAAAGCCCATAAGAATATCAAATTCTCCAAATAACTCCTCCCTCAAGAACAAGACGAAGATCTTCAAGAACTTCAAGAACAAAATAAAGATCTTCAAGAACTTCAAGAACAAGATGAAGATCTTCAAGAACTTCAAGAACAAGATGAAGATCTTCAAGAGCTTTAAGAGCAAAGTGAAAAACTCCAAGAACAAGAAGGAAAACTTCAAGAAAAACCAGAGAGCTTTAGGAACTCAAAACTCACTCAGAAAAGTTAGAATAAAGAATAAACAGGGGAGGGGACCCATTTTATATAAAAAATTCGTTCTTCCAAAAATAATAATGATAAAAAAAAAAATTTTAAAGATTCCAAATCAAGCATCAGAATTCAAATCAAATTTCAAATCAAAGGCAAAAAGCAAAATTCCAAATCAAAGAACCAAAGATCAAGAATCAAGGAAAAATCAAGAAAGGAAACAATTTCATTAACTCGGCCCCAGGTGGCCTAATTTCATTGACCCAGCCCCAGGTGGCCCAATTTCATTGACCTGACCCCAGGTGGCCCAATTTTATTAACTCGGCCCCACGTGGCCCAATTGCATTGGCCTAACCTCAGGTGGCCCAATTTCATTGACCCAGCCCCAAGTGGCCCAATTGCATTGACCTGGCCCCAGGTGGCCCAATTTCATTGATTGGGCCCTAGGTGGCCCAATTTCATTGACTCGGCCCCAGGAGGCCCAATTGCATTTACTCGGCCTCAGGTGGTCCAATCTCTTTGTATCGGCTCTGAGTGACCCAATCTCATAGACCAAATTCCCTGAACTGGCACATGTTAAGCTAGTTAAGGAAAATCCAAGAATCAAATGTTTTTGCAGAGAAGCAAATTCCTCCCTTGTAACCTTCAGTCCCAGATAGTCCAGATTGGTTCAAAAAACCCAACCTAGAGACCAAATTCCCTGAACTGGCACATGTGAAGCCTAGCTAAGGAAAAGTCAAAGATCAAAATACTAACATCTTTTGTAGGATTGGAAGAGCAGTGAATTCCTTTCCAACAATCGGCAGCCCAGGTAAGTCCTAAAACTTTAAAGTAGTTGAGAGATATTATCTGTTGTATTGTTCAACTCCGTCATTAATGATCAAGATGACGGCAGTACATACTTTGGGTGATAAAATGTGGTCGTTCTTTTCTTTTCCCTTCGGTAGTTGGCACAAGCCTTGGCCAAAGAGGGGCATTCTATGGACACCCAATTTTGTCACCCTCCTCCAGCTAAGATGAAATGCGGATCTTGGATGTGGCTTTTGACTTCTGATCAATAGAGATGATGATTGACTGAGAAAACTCAGAAACATTCTCCACCTGCCTGAAAACCCTGGAAAACGTGGGAAGGAGGAGGGTCCAATTTTGACTTTTTATATACAATGGAATTTGGTCAAGATGACATAGTACTCGAAAATACGATTTCGATGATATATGGTACATCAAAATCAGACCTTCGGATTACCCGTAATCTCCCCTAGAAAATTATATTTTTTTCATGCGCATGTCACACACACCGACCAGCCAAGCCAGCCAGCCAGCCAGCCCAGCTAGCCAACCAGCCCAGCCAGCTAACTATCCAGCCAGCCTAGTCAGCCAACCAGCTAGCCAGACCCAGCCTACCTACCTATATGCCCCCACTGCACGCTGTGTGCCCTAGTTGCACGCTAGGTGCGCCCCTTCTGCATGGCCTACACGCCCCTGCTGCTTCCCTATGCGCCCCCATCGTATGCTCTATGTGCCTCTACCGTATGGCCTGCACACCCCCCGCCGTACACTATACGTGCCCCTGCTGTATGGCCGCACTTATCTGCCTGCTTGCCACATGCACCTTGCCTACACCATGCGCATGCTACCCCGCACAGTTTAGCCTACCCAGTGTGCCATGTGCCGCACATCCATGCCGACATTCCCACACACCCTTATGCCTAGCCTGTGCCTAGCTACACACCATTACCCGCACACACTATGCACATTGCTCACACACCCATGCCAATCTCCCCTTACACCCTTATGCCTAGCCTGTGCCCAACTACACATCATTACCAGCACACACTGTGCACATTGCTCGCACATCCATGCCAATCTCCCCACACACCCTTGTGCCTAGCCTATGCCCAGCTACACACTATTGCCCGCATACCCTGTGCACATTACCTGCATGCCCCATGCATTTCAATCCAACCTTGTGTGTCTCCATCAATGGCCAGGATTGGTGTTCCCCTGACCCGATGGGTTAAGAAATTCCCTCTTCACCCACTTAAGACCAAAAAACCCTTTTTTTTTATTAAGAATTTTCTCTCCAGGAACTCACTTTTTACCCATTGGACAAAAACCTTCCCCCACCCATTTTGGTCTGAGAACCTCTTTTACCCAGTTTATAAAAGCCCTATCCCCCCACTTTAGGCAAGAACCCTTCTTTCATCCGTTGGATAAAGATGTTCCCTCTTTCCCATTGGTCGAAAAAACCTATAAATACCCCCTCCTTTGGATTTCATGCACCAAAACCCCACCTCACTTCCTTGTAGTGAAACTCTCTTCCCCTTCCCCTCTTGATTTTCTTCGGGTCGTTGGAGCAATCTTCGTCAAGATCCAAAATCTTGTTCGGATCTTCGAAGTGTTCTTTGGGACTTTGAAAATCTTCAATCCAAGTTCTTAGTCTAATCTAGTTTTTTGCTAAAAGTAGTATGTTCTTCAACCCCCTCCTTTGAGTGTTCTTGAGTTTTACCCAAAGTAGAAACCCCCCCTTTGAGGTTCTTTGGGTCTACAGAGAGATCTTTCTCAAGATCAGAAACTCTGATCGGATCTTCAAAGTGTTCTTTGGGGCTTTGGAGCTCTTCAATCCATTTTTAAGTCAATTAGTTTCTTTCCAAAAATAGGATTCCTAGTCAAAGCCCTGCCCGAGTGCCGCTAGAATCTTTCCAGAAATATTCATTCCTAGAGGAAGCTCTGCCGAAGTGCTACCTCATTCTAGTCCTCTCCTAACCTATTCCCAGTGGAAGCTCTGCCGAAGTGCCATCTCAGTCTAGCCATCCCCTAGCCTATCCCCAATGAAAGCTCTGCCAGAGTGCCACCTCAACCTAAGCCCAGAAATAGCCTTTCCTAGCCGAAGCTCTGTTCGAATCCAAACCCCAAAGTAACCATTTCTAGCCGGAACCTTGTCCGAATACCATCACAATTAGCATCTCTCAAGAAAGGATATTGGAGGTCAAGACCATCTTCCCTAAGCCAGGAGAATCCGAAAGACAGTCCAAGCCGGTACTAATTTGGGGCCCACCCCTCTTGACTTGAAACAGGGGTTAAGTTCAGGTATACTTTCTCAACCAAATTTTCATAGTATAGACTTTATATAGACCTTGTTTTAGTGTATATAGTAGTTTGAATTCAATTAATGTATATATGTGTGATAACTTAGCCATACATGTGGAATAGTAACAATTGTGGAAAATATTCGTTCTCAAGCATCTAGTAGGAAGACCAGTTGAACCCGGCAGATTGGGTGCCTAACACCTTCCCAATTCTGTAACCTGACACTTACCCTAAATTTCTTCACCAGACCAAATTTCAAGCCATTTTCTCAGGAATCGGGCTAACCTTAGGTGGTGACTCCAAACCTCATTTGTATGATCCTGATCCCTGTGATGGTCCTTGGACCATCATCAAACCCTCGTCTCAAATGAAAAATTTTACACTCTTGGAAATAGGCCTCCATGTATCTCCAAGTGGCAATATGGCAGTGCAGGGCCTACAAGCAAAGCACACACGAAACGAACCCCTCCCCTCACATGAAAGAGAAAGAGAGAGGAGAAAGGTCGAGATACAAGTCCTTTTCCCTCCCAAGGGAAGAGAGATATCTCATCATCTCTAGCCGCTACCCTCACACCGGTGGAAGGAGAACCACTTCTGTTGTATCTGTCCATGGGAGAATATTCCATGGTCTCATTGCTAGCACGGAAGGAGAAATAAAAGGGGGCAGAGCAAACCATATATTACCTCAGCAAGAAGTTCCTAGAATATGAGACACAGTATACATCTTTGGAAAGAACTTGTGCTGCATTGATTTGGGCAATGAAAAAGTTACAACATTACAAGGTTTCTTATCCGGTGCACTTGATCTCAAGGATGGATCCCATCAAATACCTCTTCGAGAAACCAGCCCTAACCAGAAGGATGACATGTTGGTTGCTTTTACTATCGGAGTTTGACATCACCTATGTTACTCAGAAATCTATCAAGGGGTAGGCCATAGCCGATCATTTGACTATGCACCCCACAGAAGATGGAAGATCCTTGGATGATGCTTTTCCCGATGAAGGAATCACAGCGATAGAGGAAGAAGATGCAGTTAATGAATGGCAGTTATTCTTTAATAGAACAACTAATCAAAAGGGATGTGGTGCGGGAATATTACTTGTCACACCTGACGGCCTTTATTTGCCTTCATCATTCAACCTCGATTTTCCCTGTACCAATAATATTGCTGAATATGAAGCTTATGCTTTGGGGCTCAAAACTTCTTTGACCACTGGAGTGAAAAGGATCAAGGTTTGCAGTGATTCATCTATCATCATCTGCCAGACATAGGGAAAATGGAAGACCATAAATGAAAAGTTGAAGCTATATCAAGAACATCTGGAAGAGGTGATTGAACACTTTGAGAAGATCTCATTCGAATACTTCTAGAGAGATAACAATAGCTTTGTTGATGCCCTTGCAACCTTCGCTTTGATGGTGGAGTGCAACCCTATAGTTTGGGTCTGACCATTCTTGGTAGAACAAAGAAGCAGGCCCATTTATCAGAATCTGGTGAACTCTCTCACTATGGATGGTCGGTCTTGGTTCGCTCACATAGTGGATTTCATCAGGGAGAGGAAGTACCCAGTTGAAGCAACTAACAGAGAATAAATTTCCAAGAAGATATGCCACCCAATTTATTCTTTAAGAGGATCTCTTGTAAGAGATCCTATGAAGTAATACAGTTGTTGTGTGTGGACGAGGAACAAGCTACAACCATCATGGAGGAAATTCATCAAGGTCTTTGTGGATCCCACATGAATGCCAAAATGTTATCAAAGAAAATCTTCAGGCTGGGGTATTACTGGAACATAATGGAAGCAGATTATGTGGACTTTGTCAAGAAATACCATAAGTGTTAGATATTTGCTAATATCATACATATCCAGCCAACAGAGTTGCATTTGCTCAGTTCACTTTGGCCATTCTCCACTTGGAGCATCGATATCATTGGAAAGTTCAACTGCAAAGCATCCAATGGTCACAAGTTTATCTTAGTAGCCATTGATTATTTCACCAAGTGGGTAGAAGCTCAGTCCTATGTGGTCCTCACGTCTGCTAAGGTAGCCAAATTTATTCAAGAAAACATCATTAGTTGGTATGGAGTGCCTCAAGAATTAATATCAGATCAGGGATGCCATTTATGGGGCAAGATTGACAAAATCTATATAAAGTTCGCTATCAATAGGCATTGCTCTACCACTTACAGGCCGCAGACCAATGGGTAGTAGAATCAGCCAACAAAAACATCAAAGTTGTCCTACAGAAGATGGCGGAAACACACAAGGATTGGACTGATAAGTTACCCCTTGCCTTATGGGCATACCAGACTTTTGTACGATCCTCGACAAGGGAAATCCCTTTCTCTTTGGTATATGGAGTTGAGGCAATTCTACCCATGAAAATCCTGGTACCATCCTTGAGGGTGCTTCTTGATCGTTAGCTACCTGAAGGAAAGTGAGTGAAGGCTAGACATGACGAGCTCAATTTTCTTGATGAAAGACATATGAAATTCAGGGATAATCTGAAGAAATATCAACTGAGAATGACTAGGGCATTTAGCAAGAATGTGAAGCCCCGTCACATAAAAGAGGGTGAATTTGTTCTGCGAGAACAAAGTGCCCCAATTCATGACCGAAGAGGAAAATTCAGGCTCAACTGGAGTGGTCCATTCACTGTCAAAGAAATTCTACTAGGCAAAGCTGTGAAAGTCATAGACCACAACGGTGAAAAAAATACCTGGAGTGGTCAACATGGATCAACTCAAGAAATATTATGTCTGAAAGAGTGAATGACCTGAACTATGTCAAACCTGATTCCTTTCGAGGGATACGTAGGCAACTTGACATGTGCAAGTGCGGTCTCAACCATCTAAAGACAATAAATTTGTTCCTAAATTAATAATCAAAATATCTTAAAAGATCATCATAGTTTGTATCCCCCAAGAATCGTCATTTGGCATGCAAGGCCATTAGGTAACTGTCATTCCCCTATGGTCCGTCAATTCTTATCCAGGATTCCATTTCCCAAGTATCTCCAGAAGCCAAGATATCAAAGGTTTAGGGAATTCTTGGCGATGCTTGAGGTTTTGGTAGGATGTCTGTCAAAAGCCAATTTTTTGGGATCTTTAAGTCATGCCAATTTAAGAGCCTAGGTTCTAATTCTATTTCATAAGCATGAGGTTCAAAGATCTCAACTATTCTTTTATCATCTGGTTGTAGCTTTGTATAATTCATGTTAGTAAGTTCATGAAGACATTTCCATGAGACCGCAAGATTATGACTGTCGGATTTCATTTCTAAATTTTGGGTTTTGATCTTTAGAACTACTGAATCACAAACTGTAGGGTCTGTGATAGAGACAAAATAGTTTGGTTTGATTTTGAACCAAATATGGCCATGTAAAATATTAGATTCCATTCCTCCTGTAAGGGCTTTTACACGATTTTTTATAAATCTTTTATCAAAAAGGGCAGCAATAATTGTTACGTCCATTCCTCAGAGAGACTTGGTTAAAATCTATGACCTCCTCACCCAAGCATGCCTCTCCCTCCAAATCCACCCCAAAGCGAAGGAAGATGTCTGTCCATATCCTCCCATAGCATAGGTTCATGACTCAATGATCTTGTCCCTTGAACCAAATTAACATGGTCCACATCAAAAGGTAGGGAAGACGTGTCTACACCCCTATGTACATGTAGTAAGTCACATAGGCATGCAATGCGGATACCTCATCGTAGTGCCCACAAGTGGGGAGAACGTTCAACTGGACCGTACGACAGATAAATTTTGGAGTGGCAAAGTAGTTAACTGTGCGATTCCATCCCCTAGCCTCCTTGGTCAACATGTCATTTATATCCTGAAAGGTGTCGGGACTCTAGAAGTCATAAGCTGGAGTCTGAGATGGGCAATACACTAGGTCACCAGCATTGTCAACCATCAGAATGTTGGCCAACTACCTCATTTCAAAGGAGATCTCAACCCCCTTCACGTAGGAGGTGAACTGCATCTCTTCGGTACCTCAGTTCATGCATTGCAGGTTGGAGTAGAACAACCTGACCAGTGGAGGGTAGTAGTACTTGTTGGGTTTCAAGATGCAATACCACCCAACTGCCTCAAAGCGTTGATGGAGACAGAATGCACGAAAGTCTCTTGTCCTCACATAAATTTCTAGGTCCACTTTGCGGCGCTTGAAGAGTTCCCAATGATCTCGCTCAGCCACAGAGCAGAACAGGATTGGGTTGAATTGAGCGACAGCGACTTGCTCCTCTTGTTCAACAGCACAGTGGGTACGTACACGACGCCCAGACATCGTTGCAAAATGATTCCTAATGATTCAAGAGTGAGAACCTAGTTCAATGGCTGAAATTAAATCTCATAGAGAAGAAAATATCAAAACTAGGTTGAAGAGAGAAGAAACATACCTTTGGTGCATAAGCGTGCCGAACGATCGATAAATAGCAAGTGGGAAGTGGGCAATGGGTTGAAAGACTATCCTTGGCTGTTTCCACACCTTCTCCACAAGTTAGATTAGGGTTTTGTACAATAAAATCCAAACCCGAGTCTATTTATAGCCGTTTTGGAACCACCGGAAACAACCCACTGGATCCACTGGACCTGCTTCCGGTGCCTGTTTTCGGTGAGTTGAAAAGTCCTAGTTAGCTCTCTGTTTTGTTCACCAAAAAGAACACTGATATTTTCGGTGAACCAAACCATATTTTTGGTGAAAAACACCCTTGTTTTCGGTGGACTATTTTGGAAATAGATTATTTTCATTTTCCAAATCTGATTTTTATTTTATTGCTTTAATGGGGTGCCCCCTTTGTGATTTGCGTGCGATCGGATCCAAATATGTGTGGACCCCACTTATGCATGCCCTAACCCTAATTTTTCCTATTGTATACGTGTGGGATCCACTATGTATGCATGTGTTCCAATTACTTACAACCTTGTATATGCATGTGAACTAATTGGATTCCTCCACAGGATTCATATCATGCCAGAACACTCGGTCCCGATCCTAGTCACGCCCGTCACCTTCTGCTTCCCCTATATGGAATAGAGGTAGACCCCGCAATGCACCCCCGGCTCTAACGATACTTACTACATATGATGTGGCCTCCATTATGGATAATATGATGCGGGGAGTTGAGGAAAGGCAAAACCAGTTTATGGCCGGGATCGATAATAGGATCCAAGCAGCAATGGAAGCCTATAATGCACCGCCCGCACCTCCTACTCCACTGGCACCCATTCCAATACCCGCTGGATAGGCTACCCTTTAAACATCTGGTGGGGCACAAGTGCAAGGGCAAGGGCATCAAAATGTGCATGGGCAAATGCAAGACCCGAAGCTGGATCAAGCCTAGAACCATGTAGAGGGCTGGATAGACTTGACAAAGATGATGGAGAAGTTTCAATGGCTTAGGCCCCCATGCTTCTCAAAGGTGGGCCAGGACCCATTGTATGCATCAAGATGGATTGGTGGAATGGAGAAAGTTTTTAGACTGATGGGCTGCACTGATGAGTAGAAAATTTTATGTGCGGGCTATCAGTTACAGAATGAAGCAGATGATTGGTGGAGTGCCACTGAACCTATTATGAGGGTGGGTAACCCAAACCCTACTTGGGCAGACTTTAAAGGCTTTTTTGAGAACTATTTTCCTAAAAGCTTCCAGGATAGGAGAGAGAGTGAGTTCTCTCAATTGATGAAAGGTTCCCGGTCTGTGTTGGAATACCAACAACGCTTCGAGGGGCTGTTTCACTTTGCTTCTGAGGATCTCAAAGGTGATAGAGCCAAAGCAAAGAAGTTTGAGAAAGGGTTGAGGCCAGGTATTGGGTCAACCATTGTTAGGATGAAACTGTAGACTTATGCCGAGGTGGTTTAAGTGGCCAAGTCTATTGAAGACCGGTATAGAGATAATTTCTTAGCCTAGCAGGGAACAGGAAAGAGGCCATGGGGTCTACTGATTCCAGGGGAGGTAGCAAGCCCTTCTAAGTGCCTTATATCAACCCAACTCTGGTGCAATTCAGGAAGCCTGAAACTAGTCAGACTTTTCAATCCTCCCAATCTAGTGTTGTATCTCAGTCTATGGGATTGAGCCCAAGGTATTTTCATTGTGATCAGTCGGGCCATATGGCGAGGACATGCCCCCACTGAAGGCCAGGTGATGCACCATACACTATGCCACCTAGGCCCCAGCAGACATATGCGGCCCCTAGACCAACACAACTCCCACAGAGCTAGAGATCACAAGGTAGAGTATTTGCTATGACTGTAAAAGATGCCGAAGTTGCACCCAGTGCAATGATAGGTACATTATTGATATCATTATTGCCTGCACATGTGTTATTTAACTCAAGAGTTGCATTTGTTTGTGTCATCGGCATTTGCAAAGAAGATGAGAATTCCACCCAAGGGACTGACTCAATGTTTGGCTGTGAGCACCCCTATAGGAAGTGTAGTAGGTCTGAACTATGTGTATGAGCCCTGTCCAGTGACCACAGGTGAACATGAGTTAAATGCTCACTTGATTGAGTTGGATATGACCGACTTCGATGTGATTTTAGAAATGGATTGATTGTCCGCATACAGAGCCAGTGTGCTATGTGTAGAAAAGACTATCATTTTCAGACCTCGTGATGATGATGAGTTTGTGTTCCAAGGGGATAAGCCCAAGAAACCCAAGAAGGTTATCATAACTGCGCTCTAGATGAAGAAGCTACTTGATATGGGATGTCAAGGCTACTTAGTATCTATGATGGATACTAAGATAGAGATTAGGCCATTAACCAAGCTAGATGTGGCAAGAGAATTTCCTGATGTATTCCAGGATGACTTGACAAGTTTGCCCCCTGATCGGGAGACAGAGTTTGCTATAGACCTACTCCCTGGCTTGGCACTAGTGTCAAAAGCCCCTTACCGCATGGCCCCCACAGAGTTGAAGGAATTACAGGTACAACTTTAGGATCTTTTGAAGAAAGGATTCATTAAACCTAGTGTGTCTCCATGGGGAGCACCGGTATTGTTTATCAAGAAGAAAGACGAGAGTGTGAGATTGTGCATTGATTATCGGGAGCTAAATAAGCTAACCATCAAGAACCGGTATCCATTGCCAAGGATAGATGATTTTTATCAGTTATAGGGTGCCAAGGTACTCTACAAGATTGACCTTAAGATTGAGCTACCACCAGCTCAAGATCAAGGATAGTGATGTCAGTAAGATAGCGTTCAGATCAAGGTATGGACATTATGCGTTCTTGGTGATATCATTTGGGTTGACCAATGCACTGGGTGCATTTATGGACTTGATGAACCAGGTATTCCAGGATGTCTTGGAAAAGTTTGTGATTGTGTTCATTGACGACATTTTGGTCTACTCCAAGAGTGCAGAGGAACATACGGTTCACCTGAGGTTAGTATTGTAACATCGGAGAGAGAAGCAACTCTATGCCAAATTTAGCAAGTGCGAGTTTTGGTTGTCACAGGTGGCATTCCTAGGCCACATTGTTTCAGACAAGGGTATAGAGGTTGACCTAGCAAGGTGAAGGTAGTTTTAGAGTGGGAGACTCCCAAGAGTGTAACAGACATATGTAGTTTTCAGGGATTGGCCAGATACTACAGGAGGTTTATCAAGAACTTCTTCTGCATTGCTACCCCGATGACCTGACCCACATGAAAGGGTGTGAAATTTGAGTGGTCAGGTGCTTGTGAAAAGAGCTTCAAGGAACTAAGGCAAAGGTTGGTATCAGCTCCAGTCTTGACTATTCTGACCGATACAGGTGGTATGGTTGTGTATAGTGATGCCTCCAAGCTGGGATTGGGTTGTGTATTGATGTAGCACGAGAAATTCATTACCTATACATCCTGTCAGTTGAAGGATTATGAAAAGAACTACCCCACCCATGATTTGGAGTTGGCAGCAGTGATTTTTGCACTGAAAATCTAGAGACACTACCTGTATGGTGAGAAGAGTGAGATCTTCAGTGACCATAAAAGCCTCAAGTACTTCTTCACCCAAAAGGAGCTTAACATGAGACAGAGGCATTGGTTAGAACTGATGAAGGATTATGACAATACTATCCACTATCACCCAGGAAAGGCCAATGTGGTAGCTGATGCACTTAGTCAGAAATCCCAGTCACTAACTCTTACATCACTGACCACCAATGAGCATCTCATAGAGGAGGCCAGGAAGCTAGACTTGGAGCTATTAGTAGAAGGTATCACTTTGTCACTATCAGCATTGGTGGTACAACCTAGTCTGGTGCATAGGATCATTGCAGCTCAGGGTAATGATGCATAGTTGCAGAAGCTGACAACATAGTGCCAGGAAGGAACCCAAAAAGACCCAGATTTCTCTATAACTGAAAGCGGGATTCTCAAGTTTAAAGGGAGGTTATGTGTGCCTAGTGATGGTGATTTGAGAGATACAGTTTTTAGGGAGCCACACAGCTCCCCATACTCCATTCACCCCAGTAGCACTAAAATATACAAGGACCTCAAAGGCTCCTACTGGTGGAAAGGAATGAAGAATGATGTGATCATGCATGTGTCTAGATGCCTCACATGCTAGCAAGTTAAGGCTGAAAGATAAATGCCCCATGGGTTATTATAGTCCCTACCTATTCCGGAGTGGAAATGGGAGAATACTACCATGGAATTTTTCACAAGCCTACCCCACACACAGAAGGGCATGGATGACATTTGGGTAGTTGTGGATCGCTTGACCAAGGCAGTTCACTTTATCCCAATCAAGATCACATTTTCTATGGACAAGTTAGCCAAGTTGTATGTTGATAACATCATCAGATTGCATGGTGTGCCAGTTAGTATCATCTTTGATTGAGATCCCAGGTTCACTTCTAAGTTCTAGACTTGTGTCCAGAAAGCTATGGGCATATAGTTAAATTTTAGTACAACCTTTCACCCTCAGACCGATGGTTAGTCGGAAAGGATTATCTAGACAATGGAGGGCCTACTTCGAGCGTGTACCTTAGATATGAGATGCAGTTAGGATGAGCACATTTTTCTTATTGAGTTCTCCTACAAGAACAGTTATCAGACCACCATCGGAAGGTCTCCATTTGAGGCACAGTATGGCAGAAAGTGTCAGACTCCACTCTATTAGGATGAGGTTGGTGAACGGTATATTTTGGATCTAGACTTGATACAGGCTATAATGAGAATGTGAATGTAATCAGAGAGAGGATCAAGGCAGCTCAGTCTAGGCAAAAGAGCTATACAGATGTCGTGAGACAGCATCTAAAATTTGGAGTTGGGGACAAGGTGTTTGATGAGCACATTTATGTGTGAAATCTATGGTAGTAAAATATGCATTTTACATATTTAGAATGGAGCTACATTGGGTTTTACTCTCTTTTTACAGGTTTTATATTTTCAAGGCCTTAAGGACTATCGGGTGCTATATTTTCAATTTTACACATAAAGAAGTCCTATTTCTTTTCATGGTTGCAAAGAGAACAAAATTCTAAGCAAGATGGACGTGTTCAATTAAAAGTACACATTTATTTGGTCACCCATACAAATGATTATTCTTTTCAGGCCAGAAAAAGAATAATGGATCAGAACTAAACCGAGATGCAGAACCAGCCCATTTGCAGTTGTCCCAGAAGTACAAAGAATATTCCAAATGCCAACAAGGATCGATGGACCACATCCTTAAGTGATTGAAGATTCATTTTTGGTAACAACTATCTAGTGTAGTTGGTGAGCTATGGTGTGCAAAATTTCCTTGCTCACCAAGAGGTCTCAAGTTTGAATCTCATGGTTTTTTTTTTTTAAGAGAATTTTGTTGAAGATTTCCTGCTTTTCACTCAGTTAAAGCACTAAGGGCATGGAGGGGATTTCCACATCAAATTAGAAGCAAGGAAAATTGTGAAAGGGTTCTTGCGCAAGAAGAGAAGAAAAAAAAAGGAAAGAAAAAAAAAGGGAGAAATAAAGGTTGTCCAAATCACACAAAGCAAGAAGAAAAATCGTCCCTTGGAGGGAGAAAAAGAAGAGAAATAAATTAGAAAAAAAAAAAAGGAAAGAAAATAAGCAAACAAATTATAGGAAATTTCTCAAAGTTTATTTCTCTCTTCTCTCTCCTCTACCTTAGCACTTTTGGTCTCAAAAGATCTCACAACCAATTCTTCTTCTAATTTTTTTTAGTTGCTCTCTCTTTCTCTTGCTCTCTCTTTAGTTTTAGTTCTTCTTTATCTTTTCTTTAATCACTTTTGTAATAGCTTTTTTTATTTCAGTTAATGCAAGCACTCTTTTATTTTTATTCAACCCTTTTACGTTTATGATTTATGCAATTGAGTTGTAATTTTTTTTTAATTTATAGTTCTAGGCTTAGATCTAGGTGACAAGATCACGAGCCGTGAAGCAATTTTTTTTTCAAGATTTGTTTTCTCTAGTACTAGAAATTTCAGATTTGGTTTATTCTAGATTTGGTTTTTAGTACTGATAGTATCTCAAATCGATCAAGTTTTCAGTTCAAGGGTTGAAGTTCATGTAAGCAGACTCCCTCAGTAGTCTTCTCTCCCCCCTCTCATTCCCTCTTCTGACTACCCTTTCTTTCTTAATTTAGGATTTTAATTTCAGTCGTTACATTATTGCTATCCCTTTCCCCCAAGGTTCATGGCTGGTGTATGTGTTGGCTTTACCCCTCCTAGCCATAGAACCATCATTTTATTGTTTTTATTTTAATTTCCTCCCTTTCCCTAAAGCCAAGTAGAGTAACCCTTGTAAGAGTGACTCTCTAGTCAAGTGGGGAAGCTCATATTATGATGCATCCCTTGGGCTAAGTAGAGAAACCTACTTGTGAGTCTCTCTCTAGCTTTCTCCCCTTTCTTTTACTTTATTTTTATTTCCGTAATTTTTTTCCTTTATTTTTAATTACGTGGGTTGTTTATTTTCAGTTATTTATTTATTTAATTTTAATTGCATGGCTTGCGTCTTTAAATTCTTAGATGACGAATGGTTAGGACGTTATTTTAGATACATATGTTTAGGACGGTAATTAGAATTAGATCACAACCATTAATAGGTTCACTTTCGCATTATTAAAAGAAAAACAAATAAAGTGGCTACTCTCCCTGAGTTCGACCCATAGCTACGCTGATCCGTACGCTTGCGGTTACATTTAAAATCTCAAACAGTGTTCTTGTGGATCTCCATAGTTAAAGGGGTGATACGGTTCGGCAAGCTTAGTCCGATGTTTATAGGACCATACAATGTACTTGAAAGGATCGGATTGGTAGATTACCAAATAGCTTTACCAAAGTTGAAGGGTACACATGACGTCTTCCATGTATCCATGTTGAGGAAGTACATCCCCGACCCCATTCACATCTTGACTTACATATCCCGTGAGTTGGACGAGGATTTTGTATACGTGGAGTATCCAGAGAAGATTGTTGATCGGAAAGAACATGTTCTCTGTAAAAACACACCGTTTCCTTCGTCAAGGTGAAATGGATGAACCACCCAGAACAAGAAGCATCTTGGGAGTGGGAAGATGAGATGATGAAGCAGTATCCTGGATTGTTTAATTTTCCAGGTATGTAATTTCGAGGACGCAATTCTTATAAGGTGGGGGGGAGTGTCACACCCGTGCCCTGACTCGGTCTAATTTGAACTGTGTGATAGGTCTTAGACTAGAGATCGGTTTTACGATCGGGTTTTGTCTTATGACCTCCCATTTCCAATGGGGGAGAGATGACTCCAAGTGTTCGTGCATCGCTTGCCATACTAACTGGAGGGAGTTCGTACCTCCCGATCCCTGACGGTAAGTGACCCGACTCCTCACATATAAATCTCATCACGTATCGAAGTTACCAAAGGACTATAAGCACGGCCAAGGGCAACCACCCGTGTAAGACCAGTTGTTGTATAGCATGCAGTTAAGACAGCAAGGTGTCTTGACCACCAAAAATATGCCACTAGAAGCACTGGGCCTGGATCTAGTGGGCTATTTCCGATGAGCCTAACAGGCTACTGTCAAGGTTTCGATGCCCGTGGGTCCTACCACTCGCATCGTAGACAGTCTCGGATGATCCCAAATCATCCTTCACACTTTCCTCATGACGTGAGCACCTTTCGGACCTAAGTGGTCTGGTTCTCAGGCTTCGAAAGTTGTATTAATCCGATTGGTTTGAATAGGGTACAACCAAATGGACCCTAAGGTCTAACTTAACACATAAGAAGGAAATGAGGATTTCATTTCCCCATTTCCTTTGTGTCCAACGTAGGAGAGGAGAGAAAGAGGAGAGGAAGAAAGAAAAAGAAGGGGAAGAAGAAGGAGGAGGTCTTACCTTGGTGCCAGATGCCGCCTAGTTGCCAAAATAGTTACCGAAGGTAAGTACACTCACTCCCACCATTCTCTCTCTTCATTTCGACCTAAGCTAAGCTAGGTATGGATGGAATCTTAGTGTACAAACCATGTTGAGGTCATAGAATGCGTATTCTACCCTACCGGTGCTGTTTCCGAGCTCAAACCAAACTTGGTGAGCTTCGGTAACAAGTATTGCCAATTTCAATCGTTCGATCTATGTATCTCCCAAACGACTCGGTGGAATCAGGATTTTATTGGCTTAGAATGATGCTAGGAACATTCCCCACATACTCCATAGAAAAAATCCCAACGATCGGGCCCTTGCCAAAAAGCCCCAATTCGAGTGGACAGTTCTGTACTATCACAGGAAACAAGCCACCAGCAACACTGGGCTTGCTTCTGGTGGGTTATTTCCGATGAACCACTATCACACCCCAATCCTAGTAGACCTAACTTACCATTAGGAATACCGGCGGTGTGAGTAAGACACATACATGTCTTACAAACCTACCACGATCTCTGATAACAGTACCTTAACATTTTTATAATCTCCCATCACAAACCAACATAAGCAGCAGAATCAGAGTATAGTAGCGGAATCATAAATAAATTGGGGAAATATCTACTGATAAACATAATATCATTAACCAAGTTATTCTGTTTACAATCCTTCAAGACATACATATATCAAGTTTTAAACATAATGTCCACAGACCTGTATCAGCATAATCAAAAATACACCAAACACCTCATGGCGCCGCGTATGCACAAAAGTCACAAGCACAGTCCTAGCCATGCTCCTTCACTTCCGACATCCACCAGTCGCTCACTCCATACTCAGGTCTGGAGGAAAAAGAGTCACTAGCCACAGGCATGACCTTACCTGCATTATGATCTAAAAAGTGTGTATAAGTGGGGTGAGCTTTCCAACTCGCTCAGTGAGGTGTGGGGTCAAGCACTTCTAAGCAAGACAGTAAGAATAATAATTCATGATGTATGATAGCAGAAATTAAACACAGTCGATGATGCTTGTGATGCAGTTCATTTTTTTATTATCCACCAACCAATACAAACTAAGTCTGGTAAATACAACTATGGCGTATTAGGCTGTATCTTTCATCTCGGAACCACCATCGACTATGCAAGGATACAAACCCTAGCCATAATTAGAAGCCTACCAGTCGCCGTATGCATCCATGGGTCACCCAGCAAATGCCTGATAACTCCCTCTTGGCAGTCACTGCACCGGTAACACATCGACCATGCAGGATAGGTTCCCACCTCCGGCAACAATCGCATCGTACTGCAGGTGTGGCATTCTGAAAAGGCACATCGAACATACCCCAATGGGTTATCCAACACTTCAACTCCTATTGGTAAGGGTTCATAGTATAGGGAGTGATACCTATCCATATATATTCTACATGTCTTCATAGTGATACAGTTAGTATGAATTACACGATACCGGTAAGACCTCGGCCACAAAGTGTAATCCATCTCCAAATACAGTCTCGGGTACACGATACAAGAGAGACCTTAGCCATAAAGTGAAACCCAAGACCGTTTACCTAATCTAGCATACATATCACAGTTAAGTATGGACTATGCGACACTGGTACCAATCATTGCCATGAAGCACATCCATTTCCAAATGCAGTCCCAGGATACATGATACTAGCAAGACCTTGGCCACAAAGTGTAACTCGTGACTACAACTAAATCTAATGCATATAATCAATACATGAATGCAACATACATACGGCAATCACGGCACCGATACCACCTCAACCATGCCTGATTCCATCTCACACACACAACCAAACACAAGGCGATTACGGTACTGATACCACCTCGGCCACACCGAATCCTGTCATACATCTCCATACAATTCATATCATAATCGTAAATGACAATATAACATATCATCATCGCATTTGAGAAATTACAATTAAACATATAATTCTAAGCATATGAGTAATTTAATAATAATAAACATTCCAAACACAATCCATCCCTCACCTGGTTTAAGATCGAGTGTGTTTGGGTTCAAGTACAGCCACCAATCGATGTGTGAATCACTATCCTAGAAACAAATGGATTCGTACATCAATATGCATCAAAAACATCAGGAGGGATCCACACTAGTCACCCCCAAAGGGTACAGACACTGTTCCTAAGTGACAGTACTGTCATCGAAAACAGCCACTGAAAACAGGGCATTTCCACCAAAATTATCAGTCTTGTTTCTAGTGGAGGTGACAGAGAGCACAGAAGGCTCCATGTCCATCAAAAATATGCCACTGGAAACAGACCCAGTGGATCCGGTGGGCTGTTTTCGGTGGTGGTTCAGAGCAGTCCAACTATTTTAGAGCTTTTCGGCTTGAGCCCGATTACCGAGATTTGTTCTATGGAGTTTATAGGGGATATTCCTAGCATCATTCTAAGCCAAGAAAATTCTAATTCTACTGAGCCATTGGGAGATACATCGATCAAATAATCGAAACCCTAGTTGGCCTTTTGGCATTAAATATTACCGGAGCTCACCGGGCTTGGTTCGAACTCAGTAACAACATCGAGAGGGTAGAACACGCATCATACAACCTTGACATGGTGTGTACACCATGATTCCATCCATACCTAGCTCTATCTAGGTCGAAATGAAGAAAGAGAGAGAGGTATGGGAGGTTGTACTTACCTCCGACAACGACTCCGGCAACAAGGCAGCAGCCGGCACCGAGGTAGGCCTCCAACCTTCTCCTTCTTCCTTTTCTTCTTTCTTCCTCACCTCTTTCTCTCCTCTCCTACGTTGGGCATAATGGAAATGAGGAAATGAATCCTCATTTCCCAACTTATAACTTAAGTAGGCCTTAGGGTCTATTTGATTTGGAACTCTTTTGAACCAATCGTGTTAAAATGAAATTCGGGCATGAGGACTCACACATTTAGGTCCATAAAGTGCTCACATTATGAGAAAAATGTGGGGATGATTTGGGATCATCTAGAGTCATTTATGATGAGAGTGGCAGGAACCATGGGCATCGAAACCTCGACAGCAGCCTGTCAACCCACTAGAAACAGGCACCGGATTCAGGGCCAGGCTGCTTTCGGTGGCTTGTTTTCGGTGGTCAAGATAGCACTTGCTGTCCCAGGGTTGTTCGAGCATGGGTGGTTTCCCTCGAACATGCTCATGCCTTTTTCAAAAATTTTGATGCGTGCTAGAAATCAAATGTGGGGAGTCAGGTCACTTACCATCTGGGATTGGAAGGTATGAATCCCCTCCAGTTGGACCAGCACGCAATGCACAAACATGTGGGGTCATCTTTACCCCATCGGCATTGCGTAGCCAAGAGGCAAAACCTGATCGTACTTCTGATCTCTAATCCGAGGCTTATCACAACAGTTTAAATTAGACCGGATTAAGGCACGAGTGTAACATCCCCCCCCACCATACAAGAATTTCATCCTCGAAATTGAATATACCTAGCAAATCAAACAATCCAGGATACTACTTTATTATTTCATCTTTGCGCTCCCAGGACGCTTCCTGTTCGGGTGGTTCATCCATTTCACCTTGACGAAGAAAACGGTGCGATTGCGAAGAACATGGTCCTTCCGATCAACAATCTTCTCTGGATACTCCACATAGGCAAAATCCTCATCAAACTCACGAGGTTTGTAATTCAAGACGTGAGTTGGGTCAGGGATGTACTTCTTTAACATAGATACATGAAAGACATCATGTGTACCTTCCAACTCTTGGGGTAAAGCTATTCGGTAAGCTACCAATCCGATCCTCTCCAGTACATCATACGGTCCCATAAACCTTGGACTAAGCTTACCTTCTTGCCAAACCACATCACCCCTTTAACTGGGCAGATCTGTAAAAAGACCTTGTCTCTAACACTAAACTCCATATGCTTTCTTCTAACTTTCACATAGCTTTTCTGCCTGGACTGAGCAGCCTTGATCCTTTCTTTGATCACATTCACCTTCTCACTAGTAGCCTGTATCAAGTCTAGACCCAAAATATGCCGTTCACCAACCTCATCCTAATAGAGTAGAGTACGGCACTTCCTGCCATAATGTGCCTCAAATGGGGACCTTCCGATGGTGGCCTGATAATTGTTGTTGTAGGAGAACTTAATAAGAAAATTATGTTCATCCCAACTGTATCCCATATCTAAGGCACAAGCTCGAAGTAGGTCCTCCATTGTCTAGATAATCCTTTTTGACTAACCATCGGTCTGAGGGTGAAAGGCTGTACTAAAATTTAACTGTGTGCCCATAGCTTTCTGCACACAATTCTAGAACTTAGAAGTGAACTTGGGATCTCGATCAGAGATGATACTAATTGGCACACTATGCAATCTAATGATGTTATCAACATATAACTTGGCCAAATTGTCATAAAAAATGTGATCTTGATTGGGATAAAGTGAGCTGCCTTGGTCAAGCAGTCCACAACTATCCAAATGGCATCCATGACCTTCTCTGTGTGGTGTAGGCCTGTGAAAAAGTCCATGGTAATATTCTCCCATTTCCACTCCGAAATAGGTAGGGACTGTAATAACCCATGGGGCCTTTGCCTTTCAGCCTCGACTTGCTGGCATGTGAGGCATCTTGACACATGCATGGCCACATCATTCTTCATTCCTTTCCACCAGTAGGCGCTTTTGAGGTTCTTGTACATTTTAGTGCTGCCAGGGTGAATGGAGTATGGGGAGCTGTGTGCCTCCCTCAAAACTGTGTCTCTCAAATCACCATCACTAGGCACACATAACCTCCCTTTAAACTTTAGAATCCCGCTTTCAATTATAGAGAAATCTGGGTCTTTCTGGGTTCCTTCCTGGCACTCTGTTGTCTGCTTCTGCAACTTTGCATCATTACCCTGAGTTGCAATGATCCTATCCACCAGACTAGGTTGTGGCACTAATGCCGATAGTGACAAAGTGACACCTTCTACTAATAGCTCTAAGTCTAGCTTCCTAGCCTCCTCGATGAGATGTTTATTGGTGGTCAGTGATGCAAGACTCAGTGACTAGGATTTTTGACTACGTACATCAGCCACCACATTGGCCTTTCCTGGGTGATAGTGGATAGTATAGTCATAATCCTTCATCAGTTCTAACCAACAACGCCTCTGTCTCATGTTTAAGCTCCTTTTGGGTGAAGAAGTACTTAAGACTCTTATGGTCACTGAAGATCTCACTCTTTTTGCCATACAGGTAGTGTCTCTAAATTTTCAGTGAAAAAGTCACTGTTGCCAACTCCAAATCATGGGTGGGGTAGTTATTCTCATAATCCTTCAACTGACAAGATGCATAGGCAATGAATTTCTCATGCTACATCAATACACAACCCAATCCCATCTTGGAGGCATCACTATACATAACCATACCACTTGTACCGATCAGAATAGTTAAAACTGGAGCTGATACCAACCTTTGCCTTAGTTCCTTAAAGCTCTTTTCATAAGCATCCGACCACTCAAATTTCACACCCTTTGGTGTGAGTCGGGTCATCGGGGTAGCAATACAGGATAAGTTCTCAATAAACCTCCTATAGTATCCGACCAATCCCGAAAAACTATGTATGTCTGTTACACTCTTAGGAGTCTCCCACCCTAAAACTGCCTTCACCTTGCCCGGGTCAATTTCTATACCCTTGTCTGAAACAATGTGGCCTAGGAATGCCACTAGTGACAACCAAAACTTGCACTTGCTAAATTTGGCAAGAGTTGCTTCTCTCTCAGGCGTTGTAATACTAACCTCAGGTGAATAGCATGTTCCTCTACACTCTTGGAGTAAACCAAAATGTCATCAATGAACACAATCACAAATTTGTCCAAGGCATCCTGGAATACCCAGTTCATCAAGTCCATAAATGCACCCAGTGCATTGGTCAACCCAAATGACTTCACCAAGAACGGATAATGTCCATACCTTGATCTGAAAGTTATCTTACTGACATCACTATCCTTGATCCTGAGCTGGTGGTAGCCCGATCTAAGGTCGTTCTTATAGAATACCTTGGCACCCTGAAACTGATCAAATAAATCATCTATCCTTGGCAATGGATATGGGTTCTTGATGGTTAGCTTATTAAGCTCCCGGTAATCAAATGCAGAATCACACACTCCCGTCTTTCTTCTTGATGAACAATACTAGTGCTCTCCATGGAGACACACTAGGTCTAATGAATCCTTCCTTTAAAAGACCCTAAAGTTATACTTGTAGGAGAACTTAACAATGGAAATGTGCCCATCCCAACTATAACTCATATCCAAGACACATGCTTGGAGTAGGTCCTCCAATGTCTGAATAGTCCTCTCCGATTGACTATCAATTTGAGGGTGAAAGGAGTGCTAAAAGCCAACTGTGTGCCCATAGCCTTCTGCACACAAGTCCAGAACTTAGAAGTGAACTTAGAATCTCGATCAGAGATGATACTAACTGGTACACCATACCACCTGATGATGTTATCAATATACAACTTGACCAACTTGTCCATAGAAAATGTAATCTTGATTGGGATAAAGTGAGCTGCCTTGGTCAAGCAGTCCATAACTACCCAAATGGCATCCATACCCTTCTATGTATGGCGTAGGCCAGTGGTGAAGTCCATGATAATATTCTCCCATTTCCACTCCAGAATAGGCAGGGATTGCAATAACCCATGAGGCCTCTATCTCTCAGCCTTGACTTGCTGGCAAGTGAGGCACCTAGACACATACGTGGCCACATCATTCTTCATTCCTTTCCACCAGTAGGAGCCTTTGAGGTCCTTGTACATTTTAGTGCTGTTGGGGTGAATGGAGTATGGAGAGGTATGTGCCTCTCTCAAAACGGTGTCTCTTAAATCACCATCACTGGGCACACACAACCTCCCTTTGAACTTGAGAACTCCACTTCTAGTTACAGAGAAATCTGGGTCCTTTTGGGTTCCCTCCTAGCATTCTGCTATCAGCTTCTGTAACTCTGCATCAGTAACCTGAGCTGCAGTGATCCTATCCACCAGACTAGGTTGCACCACCAATGCAAATAGTGACAAAGTGACACCCTCTACTAATTGTTCCAAGTCAAGTTTCCTGGCCTCCTCTAGGAGATACTCATTGGTGGTCAGTGATGCAAGAGTCAGTGATTGGGATTTTCGACCAAGTGCATAAGCTACCACATTGGCCTTTCCTGGGTGATAGTGGATAGTACAATTATAATCCTTCATCAGCTCTAACCAAGGCCTCTGTCTCATATTGAGCTATTTTTGGGTGAAGAAGTACTTAAGGCTCATAGGGTCACTGAAGATCTCACTCTTCTCACCATACAGGTAGTGTCTCTAGATTTTCAGTGCAAAAATCATAGCTGCCTACTCCAAATCATAGGTGGGGTAGTTCTTCTCATAATCCTTCAACCAACGGGATGCATAAGCAATGACTTTCCTATGCTGCATCAATACATAACCCAATCCGAGCTTGGAGGCATCACTATATACAACCATACCACCTATACCGATCGGAATAGTTAAAATTGGAGCTAATACCAACCTTTGCCTTAGCTCCTTAAAGCTCTTCCCACAAGCATCAGACTACTCAAATTTTACACCCTTCCATATGAGTCGAGTCATCAGAGTAGCAATACGAGAGAAGTTCTCGATGAACCTCTTGTAGTATCCGGCCAATCCCAGAAAACTATGTATGTCTACTACACTCTTGGGAGCCTCCCATTCTAGAACTGCCTTCACCTTGCCTGGGTTAACCTCTATACCCTTGGCTGAAACAATGTGGCCTAGGAATGCCACCTATGACATCCAAAACTCACACTTACTGAATTCGGCATAGAGTTGCTTCTCCCTCAACCACTGCAATACTAACCTCAGGTGAACAGCATGTTCCTCTACACTCTTGGAGTAGGCCAAAATGTCACCAATGAATACTATCACAAACTTATCTAAGACATCCTAGAATACCCGATTCATCAAATCTATAAATGCAGCCAGTGCATTGGTCAACCCAAATGACATTACTAAGAATTCATAATGTCCACACCTTGATCTGAAGGCTGTCTTACTGCCATCACTATCCTTGATCCTAAGCTGGTGGTAGCCCGATCTAAGGTCGATCTTGGATACCACCTTGGCACCCTGCAACTGATCAAATAAATCATCTATCCTTGGCAAAGGATACCGGTTCTTGATGGTTAGCTTATTAAGCTCCCGGCAATCAATGCACAATCTCATACTTTTGTCCTTCTTCTTAATGAACAATACCGGTGCTCCCCATGGAGACACACTAATAAATCCTTTCTTTAGAAGATCTTGAAGCTGCACCTATAATTCCTTCAATTCTGTGGGGGTCATATCAAATTCTGTTTCTCAGTCCAAAGGCAAGCCTGTCAAGTCATCCGAGAATACATCGAGAAATTCCCTCAGCACATCTACCTCAGTCAATGGCCTAATCTCTGTCTCAGTATCCATCACAAATGCTAAGTAGCCTTGACATCTCTTATCCAAAATCTTCTTCATCTGGAGTGCGGATATGATAACTTTCTTGGGTTTCTTGGGCTTATCCCTTTGGAACACAAACTCATCATCATCACAAGGTCTAAAAATGATAGCCTTCTCTGTACATAGCACACTGGCTCTGTATGCAGACAACTAGTCCATTCCTAAAATCACATTGAAGTTGGTCATATCTAACTCGATCAAGTGAGCATTCAACTTATGATCACCTATGGTCACTAGACAAGGCTCATAAATATAGTTCAAACCCACTACACTTCCTATAGGGGTGCTCACAGCCAAGCATTAAGTCAGTCCCTTGGGTGGAACTCTCATCTTCTTCACAAATGCTGGTGACACGAATGAATACGAGGCTCCTGAGTCAAATAACACATGCACAGGCAATAATGATATCAATAATGTACCTGTCACTACACCGGGTGTAGCCTCAGCATCTTTTGTAGTCATAGCGAACACTCTGCCTTGTGGTCTCTAGCCCTGTAGGGGTTGTGCTAGTCTAGGGGCTAAATGTGCCTACTGGGGCTTAGGTGGCATTATGTAGGATGCATCACCTGGCCTTCGGTGGGGGCATGTCCTCGCTATGTGGCTCGACTGATCACAATGAAAGCATCTCTGGCTCGATCCAGAAGACTGAGATATAGCACTAGATTGGGAGGGCTGGGAAGTCTAACTAGCATCAGGCCTTCTAAATTGAACTGGAGCTGGGTTGACATAAGGCACCCAAAAAGGTTTGTTGCCTCCCCTATCAATAGATCCCATTGGCCTCTTTCCAGTTCCTTGCTGGGCCATGAAGTTGTCTCTATGCCTATCTTCAATGGATTTGGCCACTTGGACCACCTCAGCATAGGTCTGCAGTTTCAACCCCACAATGGTTGACCCAATACCTGGCCTCAACCCTTTCTCAAACTTCTTCGCTTTAGTCCTATCACCTCTGAGATGCTCAGGAGCAAAATGGAATAGCTCCTCAAAGCGTTGAGGATACTCGAGCACAGACCGAGAACCTTAAACCAACTGAGGTAGGGAGGGAAGTAGGTAATAGCCAGGAGGCTCGAGCTTGAGACCTCCTGGTGAGCATGGGTTTTTTGCACACTACAGATCACCAATTGCACTAAGCAATTGTTGTTAAACTCACTTTTGGTGTTATGTGTGCTGGGTTGATTTGTGTTACAGCCTCAGAAGAACTCAACCCCATAAACTGAGTTCACACCCATGGTTGTTCTCATTAAGAAAAGACATCAACTTTGGAAATGCAAGCTTTTATCTTTTACGGTTTATTTGGTTCTCATTTGGTCAGTCCTACAATCTTCTTATATTTATTGATCTTGTATCTTTGGTTTTCTTAAAGCTGTAATCAAAGCTTTGGAGATCTTTATACCTGCTTTTCTTTGGAAAGGAGCTAAGTCCACTAGATTTCTTCATCCCATGAGTTGGGCTATTGTTTCCTTCCTAAGGAGGAGAGAGGTCTTGGTTTGAGGTGTATCAGAGACATTAATTCATTTGGTTTTGTTAAGCTAGTATGGAAGATTGTGACCAAGAAGAAAATTACTCGGGTCATTTGGTTTGAGGCGTATCAGAGATGTCAACTGATGCCTCCTAGGTTTGGTGAAAAATTCTCTCCATCAAGTCTTTAGCTCTTGGAGCTATCCGCTCCCATATTGATGTTGGTTCCTTTGAGAAGAACTCCCATAGGATGCCAACTATCAAGGTATAAGTAAGTATAGGGAACTCCTATAGGAAGCCAATTATCAAGCTATAAGTGGCTGATACCCTTACCTTGGTATATGGGCCCCTTCGAGCTCTCCCTTCCCTCAACTTTCTTCTATTTAGGGATACTCTTCGTCTATGGTGAGAGATCCCCCAAGGAGGGTTGATAAGATTGTTTGATCTCCTTCTACTCTGTTACTTTTAGTTCTAAATTGGCTTGGAATTTCATCAAAACTCGTGCCCCTGGCCCCTTGGCACAAGCTTATTTGGTTCGAGCTCCACATCCCTAGGCATTGCTTTACTATTTGGAGAGCCCTATCAAATTTCCTTCCAACATAGTCCTTCCTCATCTGCCATTAGATCTTTATCTCTCACCTTTGTTTCCTCTACTGGAAGAATCTGGCTCGTCTCTAATTCTTAATTGCCCAATTCTTGTCCAATTCTCTCTTATGCATGTGGCACCTATACAAGGTAAATCCAACGGTTGTGGAAGATGTGTGAAATTAACCCATTTTAACCCCTCCCTTGCCTTTACCAGAAAACCCTCTTGGATTAGACCCGACTTAAACTTTTCCTATTACCCTATCCCTCTTTGATCTCTTGAGCTAAAATGAAGAAGGAGAAGGAGATTAGGGATCCATAGGGTTTCTTCTTGGAGAAGGTATTCATAAAATCTAAGCTTCAAGACAAGGACCCATAAAACACATCACTTAAAGGTTCTTTTGTTTTGTGATAATATTAGTTACTAGAGAAGGTATCTTAAGTCCTTGGTCATTACCTATTAAGACATGGAACCTAACAAACAAATCAATACATAGTTTTAAACTCAGAATTTGTTATCAAATCAGCCAGTGCCGATTTCAATTTCCGAAACCATGTAACAAATGATGTATTCAAACTCATTGAAGGAATAAAAGGAAGAGGGAAATTATGAAGAACCTGCAAAAGCTCTATAAGTATTTTTGCTATTAGGATTTTGTTCTAAACTTTTATTCTTCAATAAAGATGGCGCTACCATTACAGATGAAGAGATGATCAGGGCAAGTCTAGAAGAGTTGCAATGCCCTCCCAATGACTTGAAAATTTTGGTGAGGCTTTCGCCCTTTTTTACTCAATTGTGTCCAAGAAGATAAGTTGGCCAAGGTTTTAGTGTTTTTTTTTTTTTTTTTTTTTGGCTAAGAATCAGAATTTGTATTAAGAAATATGAGAAAAAAAATAAAATACATTTGAAAAAAGACTTTTAATCCCCCACCTTTGGCGCCATCAGCAGGGGAAAGAAAGCCTAGAAATTACTGAAGCAAAATCTAGGCCTAGATTCCGCATCATGTGCAATCTCACTTCTAATATAAGCTGGGAAAACTACATTCTTGGTAGAGACTCCTATCTTTGTTGCATCCTTTGTAAGAAAATCAACAACACTTTTTGCTTCACGAAAACATTGGTAATCTTCCATGGGATTGAATTTAGGAACTTCTTAACAGAATCTTGAGTTGCAACCAAGGAATTGAGAGGTTCTAGAAGGCTACCACCACAACGATAGATTCTGATTCAATCCAGAGGGAGTTTACATTCAACACCTTCACTGCTATGATACCCTCCATTAGAGCTATAAATTCAGTAAAATAGTTTGTTTGAACACCTATAAACTTCTTGAATGAGCCCACAATGCTGCCCCTATGGTTTCTCAATACTCCTCCAGTGCCAGATCTTCTAGGATTTCCCATAGGGCAGCCATCCACATTTAATTTGGTCCAACCCCGTAGCTGCTTCAACTAAAAACTTCAAGAGGAAGATCATGTCTTCTTGGAATAAATGATAGACCCAACCAACGATAGCATAACAAATCAGCTGGCTGCTTTACCACATCATACAAAGCAAAATTTCCTACATGCACCTCCTGTTTAATATTTTGAAAAATATGCACAACAGATTTAGCAAATAAACCATGATGACGATCATTCCTTTCTCTCCATATGTTATCTGCAACCACTACTAAGCCCATAGACCATGGCTCTTTAACAGCCACAATCCTTTGCTTCCTCTTCATCCAAATAGTGAGCTGAGGAATAGGTCAGGCAAGTTAAGCTAAAGCAATCCACAAACGCCTTCCATATAGCCACAGAGAAACTACAAGAGGTGAAAACATGATTAAAAGTTTCAACATCTAAGCCACAAAGGTTGCATTTAGAATCAATTGGAACTCCCTTCCCAAATATGATATCATCTATTGGAAACTTCCTATGCAAGAGTCTCCACCCAAAAACTAATTGCCTATGCTGCATTGATATTCCCCAAAAAGAGAATATCAGGGAACTTTTGGATTGTGGCTTCTGATCTCGTTCCAATCAGAAAAGGAGGAGAATTTTCCTAAAATAGTTCCACTCCAAACACACTCATCTTCCATGTCGAACTGAGGGAGTCTAATGAGGCAGGTCATAGAGAATGTAGTCCTTAGACTATTTGAAGTAACCTTAGGGATGCTCTAGTTAAAATCTGAAATAATTTCTGATACTTTGTAGAAGATTTTAGGAGCAGGTGAAGGGCTTTTCCACACATATCAACAATAGAAGAATGGTCCAGCCAATTGTCATTCCAGAGATTAATAGATCTGCCATTTCCCACAATCCATCTCTCTTTACTTGATACGGATGACCACATCTTCCAAAGCCCAGGCCAAACAGAAGAAGATTTGTAAGATTTTTTTGGCTCACCTTTACTGAGGAACCTTGCTTTGAAAAATTTACTCATAGTCGAGTTCCTATGCTTTATGTTCCAAACTTGCTTACAAAAAAGGGCCTTGTTAATGTCACACAACCTGTGAATACCTAAACCACCTTCTTCTTTTGGCTTACAAATTCGGTCCCATTTGACAGTCACTACTTTGGAAGAGTCTACATCGTTGGTCCAGATGAAATTTCTCATCCATTTTTCTAACATAGAAATCAAAGAAGAAGGCCACCAATACACTAAGAAATTATGAACAGGCATGCCAAAGATAACAGATCGAATGAGCTGCACCCAACCAACCATTAATTGAGAGAAGTTTGCCTTTCCAACCTGATAAACGCTCTCTAATCTTATCCATCACAGGCATTAAATATTTCTTCTTGACTCTGCCTTTAAATATCTTCACACCTAGGTATTTCATAGGGAGACTACATATAGGAATTCCCACGATTTCAGATATAGTATGCTTCCTATTGGCTGAAATATTCCCATAAACAACTTACTTTTTTCCATGTTAAAGTTTTGTCCTGAAAACTCCTGATACTTCCTCAAAAAATCATTGAGATTTTTGACATAATTTACCAATTCATTCATAAAAATAAATATGTCATCAGCAAAAAGTAAGTGAATAGGCACTTTCTCACCTCTTAGACCTTGCAGAGCTTTTATTTTTTTCTCTTGCTTGAGTTTTTTCAGCCCTCTACAAAGGACGTCTTTTGCCAGAATGAAAAGAAGGGGAGAGATCGGATCACCTTGACGTAGCCCACATTCCACTCCAAAGTAACCCACAGGACCACCATTGAGAAGAATTGAAATTCTTGACGAAGAAAGGATTTGATAAATCCAATTCAGCCACTTTTCAGAAAACCCAAACTTTCTTAAGACCTGAATTATGAAACTCTATGAAATTGTGTCAAATGGTTTTTGGATATCAACCTTGGCCCCGAAACCACCTCCTCTAGTCGCTGAGAACATAATGTTTGTCAACTCAGAGGCTAATGCAATACTGTTGTGAATCACTTTCCCTCTCTGAAAATCTCCCTACTCCTCTGAGACTAGTCTTAGAAGAAGGAAGGAAATATGGGTAGCTAAGATTTTTGAGAGAACCTTACAGAAGAAGTTCCCCATGCATAGTGGCCTGAATTTATCAAGAGACATAGGACCCTCCACTTTGGGGATCAAAACTAAGAAATTGTTATTTATTCCTGTTGGCCTAATTCCAGTGATGAAAAAATTCCTCGTTGCCCTCACAAAATCCTCTAAAACAATATCCCAGTAATAGCAAGAAAAAGATCCAGGAAAACCATCTGGGCCAGGTGGTCCATCAGAATCCAAATCCCACATTGCTCTCTTTATTTCCACATTTCCAGGGACTGCATCCATGCTGAGGAGGTCCACTTCATCAATGAGACTAGGAATGGACTCGAGCAAATCTGTGTGGTGAGACACCAGCACTCCCTTATAAAAGTTCTCATAAAACTCAATCATGTGAGAATCAATACTATTACTATCAGAGATCAGGGAACCATCCCCTTTTTCATCCTTCTAATAGTATTTTTTCCCTTCTTATTTTAGTATACAGGTGGAAGAACTTTGAGTTTCTATCTCCTTCCTTCAACCACCTAATCCTTGATTTTTCAGCTCAAAGCTTTTCATGATTTTTCAAGGCAGAAAGATAGGCGGTTTTGGCATTAGCTTCTTGACCAAATCGAGAATCAGACATGCCCAAAGATTCTATTTCTCCTTGAATCAAATCTAATGCCTCCTTAGTTGTAACAAGCTCACCATCAAAGTTTGGGAAATTTGCTCTGGACCAAGATTGGATTATTGGTTTGAGCCTTTTTAGCTTCTGAAATAGGACAAAAATAGGCCAACCATGAATTGGCTGCTCCTATGCATCACGCACCATTTGAAGAAAAGAAGAATCCTCCATCCAAAATTTATGAAATCTGAATGGGAAATTCGGAGGCTTTGGGCAAGCTTCAGAGATGATCAGAATGGGGGAACAATCAGAGAAATTTTTCTGGAGCACAAATTGAGAAGAGTCATGGAAATAATTGAGCCAAGCCTCGTTACAAAACCCTCTATCAAGAACCACAGCCACATTCCCTCTTCCTTTATTATTTGACAAGGTAAATTTAGCTCCATGAGAAGGCAGTTGAATTAACCCGCAACAATAAACCATTGCGTCATACTCTGCAGCTAAATCATTCTCATGATCTAGATCAAGACTTTCACCTAAATCACATCACAACAACAACATTTGAGATTCTAGAGTTAAGGTTATCAATGGGAACTAAATTAAGTCTATTATTTCTAATCCCACCCAGGTAAGGAACTCTGAACTCCTCTATTTCATTTACCACCATTCATTATTTGCTTCAATTGGAATCATTAATGGGCAAAAAATTAGTTGGTTAATTTATTTGCTTCAACTAGAATCAACAGAATTTGTCTCGAAACCCTAAGGGTTTTCTCCTTCGTTTTAGGTTGAGTGTCGAAAGCCTAAGGGGCTCCTCCAACCAAAAACCCTACCCTATGGATCCCTAATCTCCTTCTCCTTCTTTGTTTCAGATTGAGAGTCGGTTTTGTTTTCTCCTTTTGTCTTCCCTAATCTCCTTCTCCCTTCTACTGCGTTTCAGGTGAGAGACAAAAGAGGGATGGAACAAAGTTAAATCGAGGGATAGAGGGAAAGGGTTAGTCTTAATGTGGGAAGAGTTGTCAGGTAGCAAGAATTGAGGGTTTAAAATGGGTTTTTATTTCACACACCTTCCACAACTATTGGATTTACATTGTATATATGTCGAGCACACAAGAGAGAATTTGACAAGAATTGGGTGATTAAGAATTGGGGGCAAGCTGGATTCCTATTGGAATGCTATGAAGCCAACGATCACCTATTCTTTCCTTTCCCCCTTTACTCCTCTATTTTGAAACGTGTTCTTACGAAGTGTTGGTCAAGAAACCGCAGGATCCTCCCTTTCCAAAGGGAATGGCTTTGGACCGACATGAATTTTTGTGGCTCTTCTTTCTGTGATAATGCGGGAAAGCTCACATTAAATGTTGCCATTAACCATATCTGGATAGAGTGGAATATTAGGAAATGAACCTCCAACTCCATGCCTATTCATCAGATTTGGGATTCCATCTTCTTTGAAATCAATGCAAAGCTCTCTGGTGTTTCTTCTTCTTGTATTAATTCTCCAAAGAATAAACATGTTGTTGTCTCCTATGCTCTTCCCCTTTCGCTTAGTGCATTTGAATGGTTTCTCCTATTAGAGGGAAAAACTCCCAAAACCCCCAGATTTGGTAGTTTTGGCCAAATCACCTACAGTTTTTCACGGAACAAAGTGTTGGGAAATACTATGATGCATCTACAACAATGATTTTCCAAATTTGAGCAAGATTTATATAAGATTCAAACTTAAGCCTTTTACCCCAAAGGTTTCGAGTATCCTAAAAATCGATTTGGTACTGATATATAGTTGGAGGAATGCTTTCATAGGGGTGTTTTAACTTTGATTGTACACTTCTACTTAACCACTTGTAATAGTTGTACACTATACTTGTAACACTTTGACATTGGGTAATGTTAAATGGTTTTTCTCCAATCCTAATGCATATTTTTTAGTTTTTTTCATTAAATTTTGTATATTATAATACTAAATCATGTGTAGAATAATAGGCTACATTTGAAACAGTATACATCAGGGTACGACAAACATTACCAACCAAGAGTACAAAACTATACTATCATTTTGAGTGTATTTTTTTACAATCTAAATGTTCCAATATGTTTAGAAATGCTTAATTAGGGCTTTGCTGAAGTTTTGCACCAAAATATGGTCATTTGACCACCAAAATGAATTGCCAAAACATGCAATGTTTCAGTCGAATTTCAGTCAGAACCAAAACATTTTGGTTTCCACCAATGTCATAACTGAAATCTCGAACTTTGCTCACAGACAGCCTAACCTTTTGAGTACCAATCTAATGGGTATATCAAGGACATCAACTAGTCTCATTATAGTGACCACATTCACACTTTGTTCCATCTATTGATGGACATGATGACGATGGTGATAATGGGGGTGATAGAATTTGTATCCCACTGATAGGTGTTTGACGGGACCCTAAGTTGGAACTCAAACCCATATGATTTATAGGAGAGTCACAATTCGAACATGCTACACAGGATGCTGACCATACTACACTTACCCCCACACATTCAGGCTACTCGAGAGGCTCACGCTACTGGTTGAGACCATATGCAATGGATTACAGCATGGAGATAGATTTATCTGGTCTAGTTGGAGGCCTGAGCTTAGAGAGAAGTTGTCACACCCTGCTCCCGCTACGACACCAGTGGTGTGAATAAGACACTTACCCATCTTATATCTTTATCCGGATCTTTAATAGCAGTACCTTAACCGTCACAATCACAATCACAATACAAACTAAACCATCTACAATCAACATAGCAGAATCAGAGTACAATATAAGCGGAATCACAAAAATATGTTAGGGGAAAAACTAATGTTAAATCTATTACATAACACGAGTTATTCTTGTCCACATTTACCAAAACATAAATATAATAACCCATAGAATAGCATCCAAAAATATAACACCAAGAAGACGGAGACTCCGCTCTTGGCTCACGGTGTGACATACGCACAGGTATCATAAGCAATTTCAGAATCATGCTCCTCAGGCTCTAGTGTCCACAAGTCGCCACCATACTTAACCATCGAAGAGGATTTTTCATTGCCAAACAACACGATGGTACCTACATCATCATTTAAAAAGAAAAACGCACGTGGTGTGAAGTACAACTAGCTCAGTGAGGGATGGGGTTCATACTATTACGACACATTAGGTTGTACCCCTGGTCCCAGAAACCGCACATCAGTCACCCAGTCATACAAACTCTAGTAGTGAATAGGAGCCTGTCGGTCCCAGAATGGGACTGTTGGTCACTGAGCAAACCCCTGATAATCTCTTCTTAGTAGTCACGGCGTCGAAAGTATCATTGACCACACTGGGCTAATTTTTGCTTCCGACAACAATCACATCATACCGTGGAAGTGGTATCTTGAAAGGGTTCATCGAACATACCACATTTGGGTTATCCAACACCTTACCCCCTATTGACAAGGGATTGTAGCATAGGGAATGAGGCCTAACCACAATATGCTACATACCTTCCATAAATATACAGGTAGTATGGAATACAATACCATCTGCCACATCGCATCCATTTCCAAGCTTATCTAGCATACATACAATTTATATGGGATATGTAGTAACAAAATCACCATCGGCCACACTGTGCACCCATTTTCAAGTATGGCCATGGTGTACATAATACTAGAATTACCATCAGCCACATCATGCATCCATAACTATAGCTAACTCTAATGCACACCCAATGTATGATGCAATCATCCACATGGCAATCACGGTACCAAAATCCACCTCGACCACACTGGATCCCATCACACAGTTAAAATTGCATATACATTTCAATTTCAATAAAACATATTATACAGTTCAAATATATATCAGACATGAAATTGAATTGACTAAACAAGATTGCTACGGCATGCATACAGTTCTATAAGTTTAACTCTGAAAGAAAGTCATACTACCACTCACCTCATCTGTTGACCAGATGGGTGAAAGTTCTTAAGTTGGATACCTGATTCAAACCCCACCAAGCCCCACCAAATTGTGATCGTCTCTATCCTAGGTACAAGGGTAAACAAGCATTAACACGTGTCGAAAACATTTATAAGGCCCCACAGGGTTCTGGTGACCTTCCCACAAGTTTAGCAACTTCATGGGGTTTGCCAACTAGGGCACAATCGTCGAGATTTGTTCCGTGGAGATTGTGGGGGTTCTTCCCACCTCTCATTTTAGCCAAACTATTTACATTTCCATCGAGCCATTTGGGGGATATATACCAAAGGAATGATCAAACCCTAACCTCCCTTTCTGGTCAAAATGTCATCGGAGCTTGGGTAGCTAACTTTGAGCTCGGAAAACACACAGGGGAGTGCAATGCACACCATCCCAACTATTGGAAGTCACCGGGGTTGAGGCGTACCCCTCCAACCTAGCAAATCCACAGTTTTCCAATAACCTAAAAACCAAAATGGAAGGGAAATGGGGTTGGGGAAAGTACGCACTTACCTTTGGTGGCAACCGAAAACACTCGCATAGCCGGTAGCTCCTCCCCTCTTCTTCTCATTCTTCTTCTTCTTCTCCTCTTTTCCGTCTTTTGTCTCTCTCTCTCTCTCTCTCTCTCTCTCTCTCCCTCCCATATTGTGTTTAGATGAGAACGAGTAAATGATCTCATTTCTCCCTTATATAGAGAATGGCCTTAGGGCCTATTTGCCTACGCACTTATTCTGGACCAAACCGGTTTAAGCCGATGGTCTGGTCATGCGGACCCACCACCTTGGACTCACGACGTGTGCAAGTCGAGAGAAAATGTGTTATGTAATGTGGGAGGATGGTTGCCATTAGCTATGACGCGCATAGTGGATCCCATGAGTATTTGAGCTATTTCAGTACAACAAGCACCATCGAAAGGAGGTCACTGAACGGAGGTGGTCCTGCCGGTGGTCCTCCTAGTGATGTACTTTACAGTCTTCCTGTTAGGGATATGCCCACACTCCTATAGTTGGTTTTGATGATAACAAACATATGAAGGTATATCACAATTTTCCTTTAAAAAGTGTTTTGTAGAGACTTCATATCAAAGATCGAATTTGGTGAATGAAAGGAAGAAATGAAGATTGAAGTCATCAAATGAAGAGTATCAACAAGTTGGCATCAATGCTTGAAGAAGATATCATAAGACTTTAAGCTTCAAGATGTCAAGACATAAAGCTTAAAGACATGGAATTGCAAACAAGAAGAAAAGAAGATAAAGTGCCAAAGAGTGAAAGGTTCAAGTGAAGAAGAAGACCACTAGGATAGATTGGTCATTTTTAATGTAATTTGTAACTTCCACATATATATATATATGCACTTACCACATGCATGTGCATTGCATCATACTAGAATTACCATAGAGCATACCTTGACCAAGTATGGAAAGCCTCTAAGTGGTGAGGAACATATTAGAAAAAATGTGTTCTAGTGAAATTCTGTGAAAACCACATTAACCTGACTCAAGGGTATTTTAGGTAATCTTAACGTCAGTATCAGGAGATGAAACCATCATAGAAGTTGTAGGAAATTGAGTTGTGATTCCAACTCAACTAATCTCAGGTCAACCTGAGATCGGACCAAAACGTTATGGTTAAAACACTGACGATTGGTCAGTATGACAGCATTCTGTCAAAACACTGTCATGTTGGCGGTCGACCGGCTGAAAGCCCCGGTCGACCAGAACTGTCTGAGACCATAGACAGTCGACCGGTAAAAAGTCTTGGTTGACCGGTGACTGTCTGGAAGTGCCCCAACAGCTATATTTTACCTCAACGGGTCTTGGAGGTCGACCGGCTACCAATGGTGGTCGACCGATGGACCCAGAATATGACCGTTTAAGTGAGATTTACGACCTAAAATGCTCTCCTAAGCTTGCCTATAAATACCTCTAATGCTACTCATTAATTAACAATCAATCTCAAGTTTGGAGAAGCATTATTTGAGCATTAGAAGTGAAAATTGATCTACACCATCTCTTGAGTTCAAGTTCTTTATTTTACATTCAAGACGAACTCAAGACCATCTACAAGTCTTCATCTACATCTTGGCATTTACATTACAAGCATCAAGAAGACTTCAAAAGGTGCATTCATTTTATCATCATTGCATATTTCATTTGCACTACACCGGAGGTAATTCTCTTTTATTCCACTTCTTCATTTTCTATTTTACATTAAGTCTAGATTGTACTTAGGCTTGTGTAAGGACTCTCTCATCCTTAAGAGATTGTAAGGATCCTCTTATCCTTAAAAGAGTGTAAGGTGTCTCTCTACCTTAAAGGAGATTGTAAGGTGCCTCTCTACCTGCAAAGGAGATTGTAAAGGTGCCTCTCTGCCTGTAAAGGGGATTTGTAAGGATACTCTTATCCATGAAAAAGATTGTAAAGATTTTCTTCCCTACCTATCGTACTGAAAGAGAGAACTAGTGGAATACCTTACAAGAGGATTCTTGTAGGGAGTGGACTAGACTCGGATTGAGTCTAACCACTATAAATCTTATGTTGTGTGATTGTGCCTATTTTATTTATTCCGCATCGTTTTTAACTTGCAATCACACTTGGGACCTATACATCGAAAAGTGTTAATTTCCACTAGTATAACCTATTCACCCCCCCCTCTAGGTTATTTCAATTGATATTAGAGCGGGAGCTCAATATATAAGACTAAGTTGTCTTAAAGTGAGTCAAAGACCATGATTACATTTAATCGACCACCTGAAGGAATGGATGCATCTAGGCCTCCATACTTCAATGGAGAAAACTTCTCCTTCTGAAAATGTAGATTTAAGAATTTTATTTGTGGAAATAATTTTCTTGTTTGGAGAACTATAGAAAGAGGACCATATGTCATCACCAAAATTATAAATGGAAAGACGGTGCCAAAGGATGAATCAAAATTGATAGCCGATGATCTAGTACTTCTTCAATACAATTTTAGAGCTCTCACCTATCTTCAATGTGCTTTAAATGAGGAAGAATTCAACTGAGTAGGTATGTGTGAAAATGCCAAAGAAATTTGGGACACACTTGTAATAACACATGAAGGTACTACAGAGGTAAGAGAAAGAAAAGTAGACATGCTTATACAAGAATATGAATTATTTCAAATGCATGAATATGAAAATATTTCTGACATGTTTATTAAATTTACTAATATTATAAATTCCTTGAAAGGACTTGGTAAGACTTACACCAACTCTGAGATGGCCAGGAAAATTCTTAGGTCACTACCTACCAAGTGAAAATCAAAGACAACTGCTATCAATGAAGCCCGAGACTTGAACGAGATAAGTCTATATGAATTAATGGGCTCACTTCTTACCCGTGAAAAGGATCTCTATGAAGAATTCAAGAAAACACATCCCAAATTCATTGCTTTCAAAGCATCCAAAGGATTGGATGAAGTAAGTGAAGAAGAAAATGATGAGAAAGTCTCATCGGATGAAGATGAAAGTGACTCTAATGAAGAAGTCACAGACCTCGCCTTAATGGTTTATGGAGACAAAGAATGAGAGGTAAGTTCTCAATCTCATTATTTAGATACTTCAAATAATGAATCTAATGATGATGATCTTCAACAAGCTTTTGAAGCTTTATATGAAGAGAGTTTGAACCTTGAGACTGAAAAGTCTAATTTGGAAAATGAGGTTCTTTCCCTTAACAAGAGGATAGAATCCTTGACATCTAAAATGTATGAACTTGAGGAGGATAACTCAAAGTTAACTACCATATTTCATACATTTACTAAAGGTCAAAAGACTTTGGATACATTATTAGGATCCCCATGTAAAAGTCCTCAAGACAAAGAAGGACTTGGCTATGATGGTGGAACCTCACCTCAAGGGAAAGAAAAAGAAAATGTAGTTTCTCCAAAGAGAAGAAATCTCCATTATGACCAAAGGCAAGTTCCAAAAAGGAATAACATCCATTATGCGTATTATTACACTCCCTCCAAGAGGCATGATAGACTTCAAAGGAATTTCAAATCTCAAAGGGATTTTAGACCACATACTCACTATTGGCCACAAACACATCAAAGGTCTTATCCACTTTATAAACCATATAAGACTCAAAGAGATTTTAAATCTTATAGGCCACCTACACATTATGAAATATATGATTCACAAAGGGCATACACAACATTTAGACCTCACACACCCAAAAGGGTTTGAAAACCGAATGGATATTTTGATTGTAACATGGATGGACCCATGAGATTATGAGGACCAATATATGCTTGATTCTATTGGCTTAAAGAGACAAAGTAAAAGATGGATGATGCATTGATGGTTGTTTTGGTATCATTAGAGAAGGGATAAAATATCCTACTCCAAAAGGTTCTCTGATAGATATATTTGTTGGAATATTTGAAACAGTAGAATGTTTGTCAAAATTGGCAATGATTGGCATCATCAACCATCTTAGAATTTTTAATGATCTATCTTGCTTGAATGTATGTTAGCTTTATTGACATCTATTGCATATTTTTAGGGGGAGCTTCACCTTAATACTCGTTTTTTGAATGCATTTTTTACATGATACATATGCTTAGGGGGAGCATGTTTTAGTCTTAACTATATGCTTATTTTTTTAAGTATACCCTTAGAGGGGGCTATTTTGCCCACACTCCTTGTTAAGGTTAAAATAGGGAAAAGGAAATATAGAGATTTTTAATACCCCCACTTTTTGCTGTTGACAAATGGGGAGAAATTGTGAAATGATTCTCTAATTTATTGATAATTGATTATTTATTTTATTTGAGAATCATCTGTTTGTCATCATCAAAAAGGGGGAGATTGTTAGGGATATGCCCACACTCCTATAGTTGGTTTTGATGACAACAAATATATGAAGGTATGTCACAATTTTCCTTTAAGTATTGTTTTGTAGAGACTTCATATCAAAGATCGAATTTGGTGAATGAAATGAAGAAATGAAGATTGAAGTCATCAAATGAAAAGTATCAATAAGTTGGCATCAATGCTTGAAGAAGATATCATAAGAATTTAAGCTTCAAGATGTCAAGACATGAAGCTGAAAGACATGGAATTGCAAACAAGAAGAAAAGAAGATAAAGTGCCAAAGAGTGAAAGGTTCAAGTGAAGAAGAAGACCACTAGGATAGATTGGTCATTTTTAATGTAATTTGTAACTTCCACATATATATATATATATATATGCACTCACCACATGCATGTGCATTGCATTATACTAGAATTACCATAGAGCATACCTTGACCAAGTATGGAAAGTCTCTAAGTGGTGAGGAACATATTAGGAAAAATGTGTTCTAGTGAAATTCTGTGAAAATCACATTAACCTGATTCAAGGGTATTTTAGGTAATCTTAAAATCAGTATAAGGAGATGAAACCTTCATAGAAGTTGTAGAAAATTGAGGTGCAATTCCAACGTAACTAATCTCAGGTCAATCTAAGGTCGGACCAAAAAGTTATGGTCAAAACACTGATGACTGGTCAGTATGACAACATTCTGTCAAAACACTGTCATGTTGGCGGTTGACTGGCTGAAAGCCCCGATCGATCGGAACTGTCTGAGACCATAGACAGTGGACCGATAAAAAGTCCCGATTAACCGGTGACTACCTGGAAGTGCCCCAACAGCTATATTTTACCTCAACGGCTCTTAGTGGTTGACTGGCTACCGATGGCGGTCGACCGGTGGACCCAGAATATGACCGTTTAAGTGAAATTTACCGCCTAAAATGCTCTCCTAAGCTCACCTATAAATACCTCTAATGCTACTCATTAATTAACAATCAATCTCAACTTTGGAGAAGCATTATTTGAGCATTAGAAGTGAGAATTGGTCTACACCATCTCTTGAGTTCAAGTTCTTTATTTTACATTCAAGAGGAACTCAAGACCATCTACAAGTCTTCATCTACATCTTGGCATTTACATTACAAGCATCAAGAAGACTTCAAAAGGTGCATTCATTTTATCATCATTGCATATTTCATTTGCACTACACCGGAGGTAATTCTCTTTTATTCCACTTCTCCATTTTCTATTTTACATTAAGTCTAGACTGTACTTAGGCTTGTGTAAGGACTCTCTCATCCTTAAGAGATTGTAAGGATCCTCTTATCCTTAAAAGAGTGTAAGATGCCTCTCTACCTACAAAGGAGATTGTAAAGGTGCCTCTCTGCCTGCAAAGGGGATTTGTAAGGATACTCTTATCCGTGAAAAAGATTGTAAAAGTTTTCTTCCCTACCTATCGTACTGAAAGGGAGAACTAGTGGAATACCTTACAAGAGGATTCTTGTAGGGAGTGGACTAGACTCGGATTGAGTCGAACCACTATAAATCTTGTGTTGTGTGATTGTGCCTATTTTATTTATTCTGCATCGTTTTTAACTTGCAATCACACTTGGGACCTATACATCGAAAAGAGTTAATTTCCACTAGTATAACCTATTCACCCCCCCCTCTAGGTTATTTCACTTCCATCCACCTTTTGCCAATCACTAGGGGGTACCATAGGATGTGTAAGGTCTTCCCGATCAATTCTAACTATGTGAGGGATTCAAGTGGGGATGTGTTATGTCACTCACCGCTTAGGCTTAGAAGGTTTGAATCCCTTCAAGTGCTTCAGGCTTATGCATTGGCAGAAAGGGTCATTTATTCCTTCGTGACAATAGATTGTCGCAATTCAAAAGTCATTGGTGCTGACAACATCCAGCATGAGATCTAATGCAAAAATTCAAATTTGACCAACTTAGGGCACGAGTGTAACAAGAGTAGTGGATATGGTCAGTATGGATAGCTAGGATAACGGAATGCACCATCATTTTCCACATAAGGCTCCACTGCCACGTATGGTGTGTGTGGTTGTTATGATCTCTATACGTCTTCTTCATTCCCCACTTTGTATGAGAGTCAATCACAGGGTTCGTCTTCTTTTGAGAATAGCATCATCTTCTCATACCCAACCCAACCCCCCCCCCCCAAGCAACCATATTATCCTAGTCCACCAAGAAGCTATAGTGGGTCCACATTTGCATCATTTTCCCAGTTTGGTGGTCTGTATCCTAGGTTGGGTTACCTAGAGTATGTTGACAATTTTACATATCAGGTGGTTCTGTTGGATTTTGACATAAGACTCAGAGGAACAATAGTAACTTTACCATTAAGTAGATTTTCTTTATTCTTAATGCATATTTGAGTTGTTTTAATTGAATCTTATATGTTCCAATACTAAATTATGTGTAGAATAGGCTATACTAGAGGGAGTATACAGTATGATATGTCGTATACTAGCAACCTAGGGTCCAAAACCTAACTACCATTTTTTTTAACAATCTAAATGCACCAATGTGTGTACAAATGCTTAAATAAGGTTTTTCTGAAGTTTTGGGCCAAAATATGCCCATTTGACCACCAAAATGGTCAAACGAATCCACCAGCCAAAATGTGTAAGGCTTTTGCCAGGTTTGGACCAAGGTTGAAAATGGAATTTCACCCTGGGTCTAATTTGACTGACTAGATAAAGCCCAGGGATGCAGGGGTTCAAGATGTACAAGGAATGACTAAATCACCGCACAAGAGTGTTGGTTACAACAAAAGTAAATCTTACCCTATCATCAAGCTTGCTTAAAAGAATTTTTCTTCCATTCCTTTTCCCCCAAAGCATATGGTTAAAATGATTAATTGGTTAACTAATGATGAGTTCATGTTTGAAAACCTTTTTTTTTTTTTTTTTTTTTTTTATGACACACCATAGCATAACCAGAAGAAAATTTTCGTAATGATAACTGAAAGAAGCAATCCTAAAGCATTCCTGATTTCCTGGTGTATGGGGTATTGGAAGATCGTCTATTTGCTTTTGGCTTTTGAAAGAACAAGATATGCTCCAGAAAAATCATGATTTCTTGGAAAATGTTGTGGCTAATAATGACATGTTGAAAGTTGTTAGTTATATACTAAAAGATGAATGCCCAAAACTTAATTATTTGTCTCAAACTACTCCAAAGCTATTGTAGGGTCTCTAAGGTACAAAAAAACACAACCCGATTTGAATATGCAAGGCAAATGCTTAGCTGGAGATTCAGGAACTCCTACTTCTAAAATTAATACACTTTGGGAAAGAAATAATTCCTCACACCTGAGTTTCTAAGGAAACTGCTCTAGACCTTCCCTATGTGTGCTTCAGCTACTGAAGTGAGGTCTTCTCTGGACTGCGATCTCCGGCTTTGAAGGCGCATCTGACTTCTGTGAGGGGCACGGAAGGAACCCATCCCACCATTATCAAACTGCATCTGCCCCAAGCTACCTGAGGAGTAACTATCTAAGACGCTGCCAGTGGTCATATGTAAAGAAGACTCAATGAGCTGAACACTTTGGTCCCCCAAACTGTGTCCCATGCTGAATGGTTTCTGCTGAGAATGGGCAGTGGTAGGACTCAGCGGCATCTTTACTCTCCCATCTCCTGAAACACCAGTGGTAATCACTAAAGGTCAAATATGGAGAAAAGCAGTTGTAACTAAATAAACACATAAAAATTATACCAATGAAACTAAAAAATTTGTTTTACAGCACTTTAACCACCCC
>NW_024868230.1:187318-190490 GCF_013358625.1 Macadamia integrifolia | reverse complement strand
GCTATAAAGTTGCTATGAAAAAAATACACAGTTAAAAGTCCGCAGTAATAGATTTACAGCGAAAACATTCGCAGTTAAATATCCGAAACTATAAATTTATTGCGGATAAAATTCGCAGTTAGAAATCCACAGTAATAGATTTGCTGCGGAAACATCTGCAGTTTAATATCCATAGCTATAGAGTACCCTGTCCCTGCGATGTGAAATTTGCAGCTACAGATTTAGCGATGGCACTTGTAGCTGTGGCTAGAAAACTGCAAGCAATCCGCAACAATACTATTATTGCGGATTTTTAGACCTTTACTGCGGAAAATACCTCAGTTATAGGCCTACTTTGTTGTAGTGGATGAGCATGTGGTCAATAATTAAGGCACCATTTGACAAAGTTCCGTTTCTGCGTTTTCTTGTTCTTAAAAATGGAGAAACAACCAAAAAAGTATTTGATAAAGTTGTTCCATTTCACCCGTTTCTAGAAACATAAATAAAAATTTATGCTTATTTACAATTCTAGAAACGACTTTGACGAAACAAGTCGTGGTTTCTAAAAACGAATTCTAGAGAAAAAAAATGTTGTTGTTCCTAATAAATCTCTCAACTATTTAAACCTAAAAAGAGGCAACCGATCCCTCTCTTCCTTTTGGGCATCCGATGATACTATTGGGGTTTTTAGTGGCATTATGTCTGCAAAAAACATTTCGAGAAACAGGTTTATCAAACACCAAAAAATATGTTTTTGTTTTTTAAAACGTAAAAAGCCATTTCTACTATTTCTAGACACGAAAACAACAGAAATGTTGTCAAACGGTGCCTAAGTTTCACTATTGCGACATGTTGATCATTGGTTTGAAACTTGGAAACGGCCTCTCCTACGAAATAGGGGGTATGGCTATGTACATTTGCCATTTTGCCCCTTCAAGACCAGTGGGAGCCTTGTGCATTAGGTTACTCATGCCCTCTTCGGATTAATTTTTCTTTTTTATTTTTATCTATTTAACAAAAATCATTAATGAAAACCATTTTTTATCAAAATATAAAAATGATTTAGTAACTACTTGACAAAAATGATTTTTTGTGAGAAAGAATTTGGTATCCCTATATGCAAAATATTTTTTTTGAAGAAATGAGTGAAGATATGTTCTCTTTCATCTTCCTTATAAATTTCTTTCTTCACTTTGGACTGAAGAAGAGGGGGCAAGGGGATTTAAGCCAAAATGACTAATTACAACGCAAAAACAACTGAAAATCAATTTTGGCCAAAACACATAGATGATTCTTGATCTCTTTTTTATTTTTTATTTTTTATTTATTTATTATTAGTATTATTATTGAATAAAAACAAACTCCATAAATGATACGAAATGCAATCAAAACCGTTTTTATGAATAAAAATGAAAAAGAAAAATGATACCAAAGAGGGTATTAGATTGAATTCGATGCTAAAGTTGTGCTTAATGTTGATCCTATTGCAAGTTTAATGTTGATCCTATTGCAGGGGAGGGGGTGAACTGGTGATGTGCTTGGTGTTAGCCAACAACTCAACAAGGGTGTCAAATTGTTAATGAGCTACATGGGCCATACGGGCTTGGGTTTTGTCAATCAGTCTTGGCCTCTTGGGGCTCTTAGGTAATCAAATGAAGCCTTTGTGCTTGGATCATACAAACAGAACACCAGGCCCAACTCAATTGTCTAGGCCAATGCTCAACCAAAAAGCACTTACGGACACTGGGCTGGAACGAAGGCCCATCAGGCAAGGACAAAGCTTAGCTAGCCAGGGTCATCAACAACCTTGAGGCCCAACCAAATTTCGCACATGTTACTTCACACTTAAGGCTCCATTTTCTTTTTTTTTTTGTTTTAGGAAAAAGGTTCCATCTTTTTTTTTTGGTAAATAAAAGGTTACATCTCGTAGGCTGCATTTGGTTGCAAGGGAAATGGGAAGGGAAGGAAAGTGAAAGGAAGGGAAGTAAAGCGATTTTTTTTTTCACTTTTGAATCGTTTGGTTGCAACAGAAGTAAAGTGAAATTAATTTACCATAGTTGCTTGGTTGGATGTAAAATAGATGTAAAATTTTAAAAAACTAATAATCCAACCAAACTCCTCAAAATAGATGGGGGGAGAGTATTTTTCAATCCAGAACCCACCCAGCTCCTCAAAATTTATATTGGTTATGTGAATCAAGTCATTCAAGGTATGTACTAAATCAAATCAAATGTCTATCAGATACTATGTTTTATCACTAATCAAAATAAATCATTTCCTTCTATACATCAAATGAATGCAGCATAAATAAATATTTAAAATAATATAAAAGATGATTACAAAGAAAACAGTAATAGATCACAAGTGATAACGAGTGAAAGGTCCATTTCAAAAGTCTTTTGATCAAAACAAAGCCAATTGAGTCATGAGAGAGAGAGAGAGAGAGAGATTGTTGAGAGTCATGAGCGAGGTGAGAATCGCGAGAATGAGAGAAATCATGAGAGTAGGTTTTTTTTTTTTTCCTAGTTTGGTGGGGAAATAAAAAGGGAAATTTTAATGGTTAAGTGAAATTTTTTTCACATGTAAAATATATTTCCCTTGCAATCAAACATCTAAATTTATTTTTTCTAGGAAAAAAATTATACTTTACATAAAAAATTTGCATTCCCCTTACAACCAAACAAAGCCGTAGGAAAAGGAAGGGGAATTGATTTTAAAAAGAAAAACTAAAGTTAATCATAATCTATTTTAAATACTTGCTATGTTTTGTTATTATATATTTTAAATTTAGAAAAAAGAACATTGCCCAATTGTGTGGCCCCTATCGCTAGACATAGGAGCATGTAAAATTACCACCCTGTCCTTGTGAAATAAAAAAGCTCATGTATATTGATGCCACATCCCATATTAAATAAATAATAAAAAAACAAAATTCATTCATGTTAATGTCCCATCGTGTGCTTTGTTGTTATTTAAGTTTAATCCTTATTTCTTTCTTAAACAAAGGGATTTTGTTGCAAAGTAAATAGTACATGTTTTATCACATTCTATCTCTTATCCAACATTCGTTGACACTCACACAGTTCATTGCTTTTCATACTATTAACTATTTGGGATTCTATTGATACTAATTAAGCTAACAAATAACTTGTGATATTAATTTTTTGTCCTTTTTAGTTTTACATTTTTTTTT
>NW_024868230.1:121816-187298 GCF_013358625.1 Macadamia integrifolia | reverse complement strand
TTTTTTTCTTTTCTAATGAAAACATTTTTTGACCCTTGGCTAGAAGAATTTTTTGGGAATAAAACAAAAGAAAGTGTCAAGTTTCAAATCCACTTATAGAGGTATCATTTAGATAGTCCTTTTATTATTCTTCCATTTTCTTTCTCTTATATCAAATAAAATCATCATAAATATAAACCTTATTATCTCCAAGCACATAATCTATTTTTCATTAAATGATTATTATATAATGGGACTCTCTAAATGACACATTCTTTTGATTATCTCTGATTTATTCTTAAAAGTTCTTAAGGTAAAAAAAAAAAAAAAAGATGTGACTTGTCAAAATGTTAATATCAAATGGTTAATCTGTTTGTAACCAACCTAGTTACAATATATTGTTGTATGGACTTATTTCCCCATTTCAAATTATTACCAATTTTTTAAAATTGGGTATTTTGTGTAATTTCTCCCTCCCCCTCCCTCTCTCCATCTATCCCTTCTTTTCTATCTCTAGCTCCCCTCCTCTGCCCTCTCCCACTCTCCTTCTGCCCCTTCTGCCCCTTCTGCCCCTTCTTCTCCGTCTATCTCCCTCTCTCCCTATGGCCCCCTACATCCACCCCAACCCCATTGCCACTTCCGACCACTCCATGATGTAAGTAAGTGCCAATAGTGACCCCTTTGTTTATTAGTTTAAAATAATTACAGTAAAATGGCAATGAGCAACAAGACATATGCTTTGAACAGTGAGGTTGAACAAAATTCTACCCCAAGGCGTCTCCATGTGAAATAAGGTTGGTAAAAAACAAAGAAAGTTGGTCATAGCATGTTATAAGATATGTGACATTGTAGTTTGATCAATTTCTTCTATGGTTTTTTAAAGGGTTACAAAGGACACATGTTTGGGACATTGGCATTGTTTCTAATTTGCAAGAGATCACATACATGGGTTGGGGATTAAAATGCAGGCGTGAGTTGGGGGGGGGTGATGCAGGGACACGTATCTCTCTCCAGCCCCTTACTTCCATCCTTCAAACTCTCTCTTTGCCCCTTGTCATTCACCTGTTAGCTACCGCTATCTTTATGCACTCTCTGCCCTCATCATCTCATCCCCTTGTCCACTGTGGCTTTCTCTCATATTGCCACCTCTCTCTCATTATGAAATTATAATATTAGATTTTTTTTATACTACATTACCACTTCATTGCATTGAGGACAAAATGGTCCTATGGCAAACAAACACATTTATTATCAAAAGTTCTCATTGTCTTATGTGAAATGATATAAATTATCTTTATAAAAAAAATGATATAAATTATCCTTGTTGAAAAAAGTACATCATAATAAAAGGTCAATAAAAAAAATTACAATTTATTTGACGCTTTGAAAGATGCAAATAAGAACAAGATAATCCCTTATGCAATGTTACAGTTTATTTATTTATTTTTGGTAGAAGTAATATTATAATTTACCTCTTTCAATTTTTTATTTTACTTTTTTATTACATGGTTTAAAGGAATTAAAATAAAATCGAAATTAAAAATTTTATAATAATTACCCAACATAATTATGTTCAAAATATTTTATGGGTTTTCATTATAAAATCAAATCATTTAGATTTTAAAAAGTAAAAATTAAGTTTCCATTTGTTTATCTATTTCACCAATTTTTTTTTTCTTCCTTCCTTCATTTTTTTTTTATTTTTTTTATTTTTTACTTTTGAAATTCCCTTCCCTATACTTGCAAATTGCAACCACCAACGCACCTTAATTTCGCCCTCTCTCTTTATCTTTCTCGCTGTCTTCTCTCTGCTACTTAGGGCTTCTCAGGTTCTTCTCTCACGGCGCAGTTTATCGTCAATATCGCATATTATTGTACGCCGGGAGAGGTAAGGTCCTTAACCTAAACCACTTCTGTTATAGTTTGATTTTTTCGGCCCCTTTCGAGTTTGGTTTCATTTTGTTCTCCGTTGCTTGCTTTGTAGAACGCAATCGGGGAAGAACCGAAAACTGATCAAACGAAGAAATATTACCCTCCTAATCTCTGTAGTCTTGTCTTTGTTTGTAGATTTATCAGTTCTGTTCTTTCTCGTTGTGATCGAGTTCATCCACTCTCGTTCCTGGTGAAGTTTGCGAGGAGGTTTTTAGGGTTTGATTTTGATCTTCTTCCTCACCCTTTCTATCTATTTGTTTCTGGAAGATCCTTCGGAGGGATTTCCTATATCCTTGCTGTTCCTTGGAGAAATTTAGGTTTAGGGTTGATGCTTTGGCGGAGCTCGGCATCCGCCGGACGGGATAACTGTTTGGTTTTCGCGGGCGATGGCCAATCCCGGTGTCGGGAACAAGTTTGTTTCTGTGAATCTGAATAAATCATATGGGCAGCCTCCAAGCTCTTTATCAAATGCAGGAGCCAGCCGAGTGCGGCCCGGTAGCCATGGCAACACAGGCGGTGGAGGTGGGATGGTGGTTCTTTCAAGATCTAGGAATTCGATTGTGGGTGTGCAAAAAACTGGACCCAGGCTTTCAGTTCCGCCCCCCTTGAATTTGCCGTCCTTGAGGAAGGAACATGAACGTTTTGACTCAACATCGGCAGGGCTTGGTTCTGCTCGCCCTGGAAGTTCTGGTTCTGGATCGAGACCAACTTCTTCGGGTATGGGCTGGACCAAAACCGTCGCTTCTACATTGCAAGACATTGATGGCGTAAGCCATCACCCTTTGCCTGGGCGATCGGGTGCTGGAACTCAGGTAGTTGATGGTGGTGATCATCCCTCGAATTCTGCAGATGGTGTGTCGAGGGCAAGGAGCAGTTACATGCCCCCCTCTGCAAGGCCGGGTGCTGTCGCAACCCCAGTGATTGGTTCTGCTTCTTCTTTTCCACCGGTTGAGAAGGCTGTGGTTCTCAGAGGGGAAGACTTTCCATCCCTGCATGCTACGTTGCCTATTTCTGGGTCTGCTCAGAAGCAGAGGGACAGTTTACATCAGAAGCAAAAGCAGAAGGTGAGTGATGAAGCATCGGATGAGCAGACAGAAGGTTCTAAATCAAGGCCGCTCCTTCTTATGCGCCCGCAAGTGCAGTCATCCCATCATACTGTTGGTTCTGGTTTGAATGAGAATGGCATCATGAGTCCATCTGGTGGTACTAGCACAAAGGAACAATCCCGTAAGCTGGATGATTACTTTCCAGGTCCACTGCCACTTGTTCGGCTTAACCATACATCTGATTGGGCTGATGATGAACGTGATACGGGTCATGGTCTGCCTAGCCGAGAGAAGGATCATGGGTTTTTAAGAACTGAAGCCATTTACGACAGGGATTTTGATATTTATAGGGATCGTGGACCACGCTCACGTGCTGATGAGCTTTCTGATGGTCGGACTCTACGCTTTAATAATGATGCTGGGAAGGTTGCTTCAAGGGAATTTCTACGGACAGACTCTTATGGCAGAGAAGTTAGAACACCTAGTAGAGAAGGTCGAGATGGGAGCTCATGGAGAGCTTCACCCCCTACGAAAGATGGATATAGTGCCCGTGAAGTTAGGATTGACAGAAATGGTCTCACTGCAAGGCCTTTCAGCATCAATCGTGACATGAACAGAGAGAATAAATACAATCAATCACCCTTTGCAGACAATTACCGTGATTTTAGCAATGGAATCGTGGGAACACAAGATTCAAGGTTTGGAAGGCGGGATTTGGGTAATGGGCAAGGGAACAGACAAAATGGGAATCATATGGTGGAATCATTTTCTAGTAGAGCAACTGAACAGAATATGCGGGACCGGCACAGTGGTGATATCTCCAATCGGTACAGAGGTGATGTGTTCCAAAACAGTTTGGTGCCTAAAACATCATTTTCTTCCGGAGTTAAGGGGCTCTCTATGAATGATCCATTGCTTGATGTTGGTAGAGAAAAGCATTCATTCTCAAACAATGGAAAACCATTTCATGAAGATTCTTTCTTAAAAGATTATGGAGGTGGCTCTGGGTTTGACGGAAGGGATCCTTTCTCTGGTGCTCTTGTTGGGGTGTTTAAGAAGAAGAAGGATGTGTTGAAACAGAATGATTTCCATGACCCTGTTAGAGAATCTTTTGAAGCAGAACTTGAGAGGGTACAAAAGATGCAGGAGCAAGAAAGGCATCGTATCATGGAGGAACAGGCAAGAGCATTGGAGTTAGCTAGGAAAGAAGAGGAGGAGAGAGAGCGGCTAGCTAGGGAAGAGGAAGAGCGGCAGAGAAGGCTTGAAGAAGAAGCCAGAGAGGCTGCGTGGAGAGCAGAACAGGAGCGTGTGGAGGCTGTGCGGAGGGCTGAAGAACAAAAGATTGCTAGAGAGGAGGAGAAACGGAGGATTCTTATGGAGGAAGAAAGGAGGAAAGAGGCTGCCAGACAGAAGCTGTTGGAGTTGGAGGCAAGGATTGCACGGAGACGGGCTGAAGCAATGAAAGATGATAAGTTCCCTGCTCCTATTGGGGATGGAAGGTTGCTTGAGATGGTGAGAGAGAAAGAAGTTTCGACGGAAGCAGAGGTGGGTGGTTGGGAGGATGGCGAGAAAATGGTGGAAAGGATCACAAATTCTGCTTCTTCTGAAGCATCCAGTCTGAATAGATCGTTTGAGATTGGTTCTAGGCCTCACTCTTCAAGAGATGGAAATTCTGCATTTCTTGATAGAGGAAACCCTGCAAATCCATGGAGAAGGGATGTGTTTGAGAATGCTAACAACTCGACCTTCCTTCCACAGGATCAGGAGAGTGGTTACCGCAGTCCAAGGAGAGACGCATTTGGTGCAGGGAGGGCATTTCCTGGGAAAGATATCTATGGTGGTCCTGGAATTGTGTCTGCAAGGACTGCATCTAAAGGAGTTTCAGAGGCACATATGGTTGATGATTTCCCTCACCTGAGAGGGCAGAGATGGAACCTTCCTGGGGATGGAGACCACTATGGCCGGAACGTTGAGGTTGACACTGAATTTCATGAGAATACTGCCGACAGGTTTGGTGATATGGGATGGGGACAGGGTCATTCTCGCAGTAATCTGCATGCTTCTTATCCAGAAAGACTTTATCAGAATTTGGAGGTTGATGGATTTTCTTCTTATGGGAGGTCAAGGCATTCTATGAAGCAGCCTCGTGTTCTTCCCCCTCCATCGATGGCTTCTATGCACAAAAGTTCCCATGGAGTTGAGACTGAATGGTCTAGTTCTTCGGCTTTCCTAGACACTGAGATGAAGTACCACCATGCGCCACGAAGAAGTGAACCAATTGTGTCAACAGGTTATGATGGTGGTTACCAGGAGAAGCTTGAACAGACGGGAATAATGGAAGCTCAGCAAGAAAATGCTGTCCCTGAGAAGAACAAGCTAGATAAGCCTGCCACTCCAGGGTGTGACTCACAATCCTCATTATCTTTTTCAAGTCCACCCAACTCACCTACTCATCTTTCGCATGATGACTTGGATGAGCCTGGAGACCCTCCAGTATTGCCTGCTGCTGCAGAAGGCGAAGAGATGGCTTCATCTGTCAGTGAACATGTTGCTTTAGCAACAGAGATTGGTAATGCAAATGTGATAACTCCCTCGAGTTCTGTTGCTCCTCTTGAAGATGAAGAATGGGCTATTGAGAACAATGAAGAGATCCAACAGCAAGTAGAATATGATGAGGAGGAAGACGGTTATGAGGAAGAAGATGAAGTGCATGAAGGAGATTATGAGAACGTTGATCTGGCTCAGGAGTTCAAGAATTTGCATATGGAAGAGAAAGATACATCAGGCAAGATGGACCAGTTGGTTTTAGGTTTCAATGAAGGTGTAGAAGTTGGAATCCCTAGTGGTGACGAGTTTGAAAGAACTTCCAAGAATAGAGAGAAGGCAGTTGGGATGGAACAGGTTTCTCTTAGCATTTCAGAAGAACCTGGATCTTTGAATGGGTCGGTTGGTGATGGACAAAGCTTTCATCCTGAGAATGACTCTAATATGCATGCTGAAAGCTTTTCTAAAACAATCCAGGAACCTGAGCAGGCACTTCAAGATCTGGTTATCCCGTCTGTGGACTGTGCCCTCAGCGCAGCCACATCTGCTGGTTTTCTTCCAGATACTGTGGAAGCCTCTGGTAGTCCCAGTTTACCGGCTCAGCAGCCAGTAGTATCTTCTGTGAACATGGCCCTCCCTTCAGCTGTCGTGTCAACTGTTTCTGCAGTTCCAAGCCAAACTGATGGACCTGTCAAGCTGCAGTTTGGCCTGTTCTCTGGCCCGTCCCTTATACCATCTCCAGTTACAGCCATACAGATTGGTTCTATACAGATGCCTCTCCATTTACATCCTCAGGTTGGGCCATCTCTTACTCAAATACACCCGTCACAACCTTCTTTCTTCCAGTTTGGTCAACTCAGGTATCCTTCTCCCATCTCTCAGGGAATTTTGCCGTTGGCTCCTCAATCAATGCCTTTTGTTCAGCCTACTGTTCCAGGCCATTACTCTTTGAATCAGAATCAGGGAGGTCCTTTGCATAATCAAGCAGGTCAAGACACTTCTAGTCAGATACCCGCTGTGAAAGATAAAGCATCATCTGTTCTGATGGATAACCAACCTGTCCTTGTACCAAAGCCGTTGGATTTATCTCAGGAAAATGTGGACAATGAGACCAATTTACCTCCTAGAGAAAGAGTGGATGATGAAGTTCCAACTTCTCAGAGTCTATTGGAGAGCTCCATTCTTGGTGAAAAAAAGTCTAAATCAGCCCCAATTTCCCAGGATCAAAGGTATCATGATCGGTCTGGGAAGAAAAACAATAGATTGATATCTAATAATGGAGAATCCCAGGGGCCTTTGCATTGTGAATCAAATTCATCCCATTTTCTTTCTAGTGAAAGAGCTTTGAATGCGTCAAAGGCTCCTGGCCCAATGTCTGGTGGAAAAGGAAAGAAACTCATTTACACTGTCAAGAATTCTGGTCCAAAATCATCATTTCCAGGTCCTGAGGCATCTGCTCGTTTGGATACTAGTGGATTTCAGAGGAGGTCTCAAAGGAACATCCGGCGTACTGAATTTAGAGTGCGAGAGAATGCTGATAGGAGGAAAATGGAAACTGTAGTTTCAAGTAACAGTATACTGGATGAAAATCCAAATTTGAATGGAAAGGTGTCTGGACTCTATCCAAGAAGTGGGGCCAAGAGGGATTTTGTTTCAGCCAAACAATCTAAGCAGTCAATTCAATCTGAAAGCATACACTTTGGTTCACTCAGTTCACATATGGTTGATTCTGAAAGCAAGATGGAAAAGGGACAAGGGAAAGAAGCTTCAACAAAGAGGGTTACATCTTCGCCTGTTATCGGACACTCTGGAGAGGGAAACTTGAAGAGAAATAGCAGTTCTGAGGAGGATGTTGATGCTCCCCTGCAAAGTGGTGTTGTGCGTGTTTTCAAACAATCTGGCATAGAAGCCCCTAGTGACGAAGATGACTTCATTGAGGTGAGGTCTAAAAGGCAGATGTTGAATGATCGGCGAGAACAGAGAGAAAAGGAAATTAAGGCCAAGTCGAGGGTCATAAAGGTATTATACCTTGTAATATTTATCTTATCCTTTTATGATCTCATCTTACACTTTTTGTTGTAAGGAATAAGCATTTATTGATTTCCCATGCCAGGCACCTCGAAAACCTCGTGCTCCTTCACAAAATGTTGTTTCCAACAATTCAAATAAAATCCCTACATCATTGGATGAAGCAGCGAGTAACAAGTGTTCTGAATCCGTCATCACTGATGGGCGGGCATTGTCAAATGTTGAAGTATCTCCTGGATTTACTTCCACTGTGATATCACAACCCTTGCCTCCTATTGGCACTCCTGCTGTGAATACTGATGTCCAGACGGAAAAAAGATCCCATAATATCAAGTATGTCAAATATTTTAGCTGGAATTTTATTTCATTGATGCAGATCATGTTTAGGCTTAAAGTGATTGTCAATCTGTCAACAGGTCTCTTCAGACAGGCTCCATCTCTGTCATATCTAGTGTTGGAACTAGCATTGGGGCGGGTTTACCATTTGATAACAAAAATGGGGTTCTGGATAATGTTCAAACATCCCTGACTTCCTGGAGCAATGCCCGGATTAATCAACAGGTATTGAAATATTACTCTAGTTTGTGACATCTGGAGCAAGCCACTTCCGGATATTTCAATGTCATATTGTCACTGCTATTGTTGTCATACCAGTTCCCTCAAAAGGGGGGGGGGTCTGGTGGGTGGGGACAATTTAATGTTCTCACAGCTTGGTAAAGCAAGCTTCTGACATCTTTTCCCAGCTTAAGAATATTACTCTAGTTTCTATCAGAAGTGTTATTTTACATGCATGGGAGTGGCTTGTGCATTATCAGAAAACCCCTCACAGCCTTGATCTTTCTTTCAATTGTACTTATTCTCTTTGTTTTCATTTTGCACATCTCCTAGATTATAGCAGGTGTGGCAATTGAATGGAATTATTCCATCCCAATGCCATGTGGAAGAAACCTGAGCCAGTCTTGATGCTTGGCTCCAAATACTAATTGGAAACTAAGTCTCTACTCTATTTACATCAAATAACTGAAATTAAATCTAAATAGAAACAAATATCTATTTAAAACTAATCCTGACAAGTCCTCCACACAACAGCTTAAAAACTCCTTAAAATAAAGGACTAATGAAGCTGTCAATTCTATTGGCCATTGGGATCATCTAGAAGTCTTGGGATAATCCCTCCCATAAGTTGCTCGAGGCAAACCAGTCTTCAAACTTGGTCTTCATAAAGCTGGTGCTAGACCCACGATATTTCACAGCTTGGTAAAGCAAGCTTCTGACATCTTTTCCCAGCTTAAGAATATTACTCTAGTTTCTATCAGAAGTGTTATTTTACATGCATGGGAGTGGCTTGTGCATTATCAGAAAACCCCTCACAGCCTTGATCTTTCTTTCAATTGTACTTATTCTCTATGTTTTCATTTTGCACATCTCCTAGATTATAGCAGGTGTGGCAATTGAATGGAATTATTCCATCCCAATGCCATGTGGAAGTAACCTGAGCCAGTCTCGATGCTTGGCTCCAAATACTAATTGGAAACTAAGTCTCTACTCTATTTACATCAAATAACTGAAATTAAATCTAAATAGAAACAAATATCTATTTAAAACTAATCCTAACAAGTCCTCCACACAACAGCTTAAAAACTCCTTAAAATAAAGGACTAATGAAGCTGTCAATTCTATTGGCCATTGGGATCATCTAGAAGTCTGGAGATAATCCCTCCCATAAGTTGCTCAAGGCAAACCAGTCTTCAAACTTGGTCTTCATAAAGCTGGTGCTAGACCCACGAAATCTGGAGTTAATCTTCGGACAAATCAGCAAGTCAATAGCCAAGGAAACTCTGGAAAATAATCTCCATGCAAACAACAGCCTGGCCTCTGCTAATATATCTTCAAGCTAGGTGGCATGGAAGCCCACCAAATTGGAAGAAAATCTCCCAAATATGTTGGTTCAATGGAGGAGGGAGGGGATGAAACTTGACAGGTTCTTGCTGATTTCTCTCAAACTACTCCCTACAACTCAGCTGGTTGATGTGGCAGAATGGGAAGAATCCGATTCTCTTTGGGCTGACTCGACATCTATCCCAATCTGGAATATAGCTCCGCTGGTTGTGATGTAGATCGAGCTGTCCAAAAGAGAATTCGATGCTGGCCCAATTCTGGTTCAGGTCTGGTTCAGTTTCGTGCAGCGAACTAGCCTTATTTTTCTCCAATCAGATCAGCCAACCTGCTGTTACTGTTCACGCAGGTATTGGGGTCCAATATTGACAGCTGGTTTGGGAAAGATGCTGCCAGCACTTGTTAGGATATTAGATATTAGTTTCTATTTTTATTTCTTTGCTTTATCTTGGTAAGTAAGCTTTGTAACTTCGGAAGATTTGTTTCCTTTTTTAGTTAGTTTCTATTTTCTTAGTGAGCTTGTTGTTTTCCTATTTTGTTGGTCAAAAGAAGTTTCTATTTTGTAACTTAGTTTCCTTTTTATCATTAGTTGTTAGTTTCTAATTTACTCTTACTTGGTTAGCAAGTTAGAAGTTAAATTAGAAGGTTTTCTTTTGAGCTTTAGTTTCCTTTTTTTATTATGCCTTCGTGTCCAAGCAATGTAAGGCTATTTATAGCCCATCAATTATAATGAGAAGACAGATTTGAGTTAAACAAAAAAAGATGGCTTATGTTGTGTTGTGGGATGTAGTTGGGTGAGATGCCCTAGGTGAGATGCCCAAAACCTAACCTTCTTCTTCCCGCTTCTCAACCCTCCATCGGATTTTCTTTTTGTTTTCTTATTTTTCTTTTATTTGTTTGTTGTGAGAGTGTGCTGTGGGATTATAATGAGAAGACAGATTTGAGTTAAATAAAAAAAGATGGCTTATGCTGTTGTACTGTGGGATGCAATTGGGTGAGATGCCCTAGGTGAGATGCCTAAACTTGAGGGGTGAGATGCCCAAAACCTAACCTTCTTCTTCCCCCTTCTCAACCCTCCATCGAATTCTCTTTTTGTTTTCTTATTTTCCTTTTATTTGTTTACAGTCATCATGTACTTAACTTGATTTTATTTATCTGTAGTGTCTTAGATTTTGATCTTGAGTGCTTTTGTATTTCTTCCTTGCTTAGTTTGAAGGTTTGTTAGAATTAAGCTGGTCTTTGTAATACCTCAATACCATGTGGTTGTCAGTTATGTTTTGAGACAGACAATATGCTATATACCCTTCTATATAGTATGCAGAGTCCATAGTTGTATAGTAGGGTTTTTTTTTTTTTTTTTTTTTAATATATAATTAATAAAATTCTACTTGTAACATTGAAACATTGTACAAATACTGTCCTTTTGAATAGTGCATCCCATCAATATCTTTTAGCCAATGATTTTTAAATAAATGGAGGGAGCGAATGAAACTCAATTAATACTGACAGGCCATCCAAATATTGTTCATTAAACCCTGAAACTTGTAAAGCTGATGAGGTGATGTATTGATGTTGCTCTCAGAGCTAGTAACTTGGTGAGATATGCTTCTATTGTCCACCTTCAATGTATGTATCCATCTCATCCTGTATATTGCATAAATCTATTAAATTTTGAGCTCACTTAATTGCATTACCAGGTTATGGCCCTAACACAGACCCAACTTGATGAGGCTATGAATCCAGCAAGATTTGAAGCACATGTTGCTTCTGTTGGTGATCACACCGGTGCTGTTATTGAGCCCAGCAAGCCATCACCACCCATTTTGTCACAGGACAAATCATATTCTTCTGCAGCAAGTCCCCTCAACTCCTTGCTTGCAGGGGAAAAAATTCAATTTGGTAAGTGTTCGTGTTGGTGAGATGATTGCTTTACTTGGAATACTGCTTCCTTCAAGCTGCCAGCTTACTGCTTAATCCACAATCTTCACTTGCATCCAGGTGCTGTTACGTCTCCCACCATTCTACCTCCTGGCAGCCGGGCTGCTGCAAATGGGATTGTCCCTCCTGTTGCATGTAGGTCAGATCCAATTGACCACAATCTGTCTACTGCTGAGAATGATTGTACACTGTTCTTTGAAAAAGAGAAGCACCCCAGTGAGTCTTGTGTTCATTTGGAAGATCCTGAGGCTGAAGCTGAGGCAGCTGCCTCTGCAGTTGCTGTTGCGGCTATCAGTAGTGATGAGATAGTGGGGAATGGCCTGGGCGCATGCTGTGTCTCGATGTCAGATGCTAAAACTTTTGGAGGTGCAGACATTGATGGGTTGACTACAGGAAATGGTAATATTATTCTGGAAAAATAACTATATTGCCACCTTATTCTTTCTTTAGGGTAAATTTTTGCTTCTGGCTCCACAGTAATGAAGCATCAACTTATCTTTGGCAGGTGTAACTGGTGATCAACGATTGGCAGTTCAGTCAAGGGTCGAGTCACTGACTGTAGCCCTTCCAGCTGATCTCTCAGTTGAGACTCCATCACTTTCCTTATGGCCACCTTTGCCAAGCCCACAAAATTCTTCCAACCAACTGCTGTCACATTTTCCTGGGGCCCCACCTTCGCATTTTCCTTGCTATGAGATGAATCCCATGCTGGGGGCCCCCATATTTGCGTTTGGCCCACATGACAAGTCTGCCGGTACTCAGTCGCAGTCAGAGAAAAGTAGTGCTCCGGCTTCAGGACCTCTGGGAGGCTGGCAACAATTCCACTCTGGTGTAGACTCCTTCTATGGTCCTCCAGCAGGATTTACAGGTCCTTTCATCAGCCCTTCTGGGGGAATCCCAGGTGTTCAAGGCCCTCCTCACATGGTTGTGTACAACCATTTTGCACCAGTGGGACAGTTTGGGCAGGTTGGCTTGAGTTTCATGGGTACCACGTATATTCCCTCAGGGAAGCAACCTGACTGGAAGCACAACCCTACTTCTTCAGCAATGGGTATTGGGGAGGCGGATATCAACAATATGAATATGGTTTCTTCCCAGCGCAATACCCCGAGCATGCCTGCTCCCATCCAGCATCTGGCTCCAGGATCACCACTGTTGCCCATGGCTTCTCCTTTGGCCATGTTTGACATGTCTCCTTTCCAGGTAGAATTTTCTAAACTTGGAGAAGATTATAGCAGTGATAGCATGGATGAAATTTGAAATTGATTACCTGCTTCCTTATCATAGTTGGCTGTGATGCTAGATCACATCCATGAGCCTTTGAAATTGATTAAAGGGACTGCCCCACTTGAAGCAAGTATAGTAGAATGCTACATTTTCGGTAGGACATGCAAATGCTAGTTAACATCAGTGTTTTACTAGTAAGACTAATTGTTGAATGAATCTGTTTCTTCCAGTCCTCAGCCGAAATACCAGTCCAAGCCCGCTGGTCCCATATTCCTCCATCACCCCTGCACACGGTTCCATTATCGATGCCATTGCAGCAGCGGACAGAGGGTGTGTTTCCCTCACAGTTCAGTCATGGACTTTCCGGGGACCAAACATCAACTGTAAACAGGTTCCACGACTCTCAAACTTCAGCACCTCCGGACAACAACAGGAATTTCCCTGTGGCAGCAGATGCCACTGTTACTCGCTTGCCTGATGAACTAGGGTTGGTAGATCCTTCAAGTTCCACCACCATCCGGGTTTCAACCAGTAGACCGACTTCTAGCAGCTTATCTAGTGGGAACGGCAAGGCCCAGATTGTTGTCACAAAGAACTCGTCCAAAAGCACTATAACTAATGCTAGTGAGAGTGGCGGTATTCACAACTTGAGCAATAGCAGTGGCCAAAGCATGACCTCTGCTTTCAAGGCCCAGTCTTCTCAGCAGCAGACCTCATCAACACAACAGTACCTTAATCCAACTGGGTATTTGGATCAAAGAACTGGTGGACTTTCTCAGAAGGCAAGTTCTGTAGGGGAATGGTCTCATCGGAGAATGGGGTTCCAAGGAAGAAATCAGTCATCAGGGACCGATAAAAACTTTGTCTCTAAAATGAAGCAAGTCTATGTTGCTAAACCAGCTTCTGGTGGGGCTTCAGCTGCAGTTTGAGAACTGAGGTCCTCGTGGGTGTTTCGTAAGTTGGGATGATTTGTCAACATATGCTACGTGAATTGAATGATTGGTTCCTTGCATCAGCACGGCAGCAGTGGGGTTGGGAAGGTGAACGATGAGACTTGGTTTGGCCGTTAGCTGTAGGTAGCTTTTTGTTAGTGATTACAGTATTTTCAAAATTTCAATTTTCAGTGAGGGGAGATTGAGAAAGGAGATAATAGGGGCCATAAGATGGTGGTTTGAAAATGTTATATCAGAGCTCCTGGAGTGGTGGTCTTTTTTGTTTCATTATTTTCCCTTTTAAATTCTTTTTGGTTCCTGGGTTGACCCCATGACCTGAGCTGTTGTTTAGGGTCATGCACTAAGAAGAATATTTGAAATCCCAGCTGTTAATTCTTTAATATTAATTATCAATGATAAAATATGGGTATTTTGCGCATTTATTGTTCTTAGGATTGTCGGCATTAAATTGTAATCTAGTGGATTTGTTTAATTACCTTGAAGGCTTGTTATAGATCGAGGAGAAGGAAACCTCTTTATGGTGGAAACTTCATGTAAGTGTCTTTTCCGGTGGGCACCCACCCCTGCCCACTGTCATTGAAATCTGGTCTCGGAAAACTTGCTTCTCTCTGGGTGACGAATTTTATCAGTGAATTGACACCATCGGAATTATGGTTCACACTTAAAATAGTGGAGTTCCATAAGGGCCTCAGAAATGTCTCACTGGTGAAAATGTAGATTACCATCCGAGCATATTGTGATGCTACAGTCAAGTTTGCATATTCTACTTCCTAAATTAAAACTCATTATTCTGGTTCACTTAAGGCAAGTCATGGCCCCTGTAAGCTCATTTTTCTTGAAATGCAGCTTGGTTACATCTTTGAAACTATGAACTACCATCCATCGCCATCAAAGGTAACATATGATGACACAGAGAAAATGGTGAAGCAGGAACTGAGTTTCTTTGTATTCAAGAACCTGCACCATACAGTGTCTGGATTACAGTTCTGTGCCACGGGTTGGAGAGATGTTCCATGAGATTGTCGATGGGACCAACATGAGTCACATATGCCTGGATGAATATACCAAGCATGGCCACCATTGCCAGCCGTCCTGCAACAGAAGATCCTCACTTGAACAACAATGTTCAAACAACTTCAAATTACAAAGAGAGACATCAAAGCAAGCATGGGGAAAGCCAACCGTTCTTGATCTCTTTTAACTTCCAGTCATGAGCTCTTTTTATATCTTTAGCTATACCAAGAGGATTGAGCAATGGACCACCAGGGTAGCTGTTAAAATCAGGAAATGATGGTTGTTAAGCTGCAACTTGAATCATATTTTGGTGGGAAAATAGGGTCAATTAGACTGCCATTGGAAACAACATATGATACTTGATGATGGTGATGTAGAACCAGAAACACCCCAATTTCGGAGCCAGATTATTCATAATTTTGAAACAAAACTTACCCTGGTTCTAAACCTTCTAGTGCGGCTTCAAGCCCGAAGAAGGTTCCCTCTTGAGCCTGGGATCCAGGATTAGTGAAATCCATGTACCTCTTTGTCTCTGCAAATCTATACAATTTTGCAAAGCAAAACACCAATGGACAGTGTTAAAAATGAAGAAGACACATAATACATGAATACAGATGTAAGATGATTAAGATTTTGACCACTTTTTTTTGTTTTTTTATTTAATTTACTTTCTGATAGTCATAACACCAGCATGTGAGCTCTTGGTGCCGATTTGGAGATGTGCTAAAGCTACCAAATTCTCAGCATGATGTAAGTTCAAAGTACACAAAATGCTACTGGGTATTGTTATATAGCCAACATAGTGAGCAAATTAAGCAATTTGTCACACTTAGCCCAGGTAGAATTGCAGATAACTCATAATTTTCTCTAGGAAACGCCATTAAGAAAATAATAATTTTGTAAGGGAAGCATGAACTATGAAAAAACCATCAAATTTTTAGTTGGAAAAGGTAAGGATACTACCCCATCAAGAAGAGTTGAACAATGAACAGGGTCTCTGTGCTGGCAAAGTTGAATTTCATAGCCCCTGCTTCATACCAAACTGGTACGTTGCTTATTCTCGTCACACGAAGCAACTGCAAGATCACTAAAAGATCACCACCTGACGACTAGAAATAACGAATTTTGAATTCCTTTCCAAGTGGAAAAATTGCAGTCATTCAATCAAGTTTATCCATGGGTTTCATTGTTTACTATTCATCTCAGGGTGAGCTCATTGTTCCATGGGTTCTCTTCCGAGTTCTTTCCACACTGAAAGGTCTAACCAGTTGGATAGGAAGGAAAATAACAGTTAAAATGGTGGCTACCCAACAAAGATTTCTTCAAATCGATTTCCTTATTTACTTTTGTAGACTTTAGAAGCGACTCACATCAGTAAAAAGAATTCCGGCAACTCCAGCCATGGCGAAACGAGCATGCACTAGCTCTGCCTGCACATACCATTTCAAACTTTCTGGATCCTCTCCGAGCCCGAGAGGATCGAAACCATAATCTCCGGCTAGACTACAAAAGAAAGAGATTGAAAAACCGTTAAAACCATTACCCAACCCAAAAGGATGAAGTGGGCTAACTGGAAATTCGATGAATTCCCCTGAGCTAACCAAATGGGGAGTATCTCCATTCTCCGCAACAGGCCGTTCATTGAAAAAGGCAATACAATCTACAGTTTTTATAATCTGAAAAGAGTGGGTAATGGCGTACCTTCCATCGAGGTGAGGAGGTGGGTCAAGTCCAGGAAGCCAGGTAGGTCGCTGTGCTCGAACTATGGTTGATTGGGGACGTGAAGTGGTGGATCTTGGGCTTGCAGGCGAGAAGGTACTAACGAATGGATAGCTGCTGATGTGCTTACCAGCGAATGTGGAAGAAGAAGAAGAAGAAGCAGCAGCAGCTGCAGCTGAGAAAGGGTGAAAGAGGGTTCTACTTCCCATTGTAGCGGCCATATCTCCTTCCCTCTATCTTTCCTCTATCGACAACTCCACTAATTGGCACCACAGAACCCAACTGCATTTGAGCCGGGCCCCACAATTCATGGGCTCCTATCCTTTAATCCTCCCATCATTATTTAAAAAGAAAAAAAAAAAACTAGATACAACGCATGTCTAACACATACGAGGGTATCTAATTATTGGCACGAGAATACTACCCGCTTCTGCAGCCAATGTGTACGCATGTCAACACATACGAGTGTATCTAATTATTGGCATGAGAATACTACCAGCTTACACAGCCAATGTGTCAATGTTTTAAAGGCGGTTGCACACAGGCATCTTCAGCACATCGGGTAGAGGCAACACAATATTTTCATGTCCGCTTATGTTTAGGCTTAAACACACATAAATGGATAGTTTTCTTTCTCCCTCAATTAAATTAGGCTCTGAAATTTGAGGCATGACTATTCAAACAATGGTGACCCCTCTATTTAACAGGTACAATTGTCTCATCATTCTTTCAAATGGTACAATAAATTAGACCATTAATGAAAGCATTTTCAGCTGGACAATCTAGAAGACCTTTTAAGGCAATTTTTGTTTTGGAGGGTGGGGGAGGGTATGGAATGAGGCAACAAGGGACGCAAGGCAACATTTTCAGAATCACAGCTCTGTGGAGGAATTCAGTGAAGGGAAACTCAGTTCAAGTAGCTCAATCCTCTTCAATGTTCATTCATCACGAGGGAAACCTCGCTTGTTATACACTGGAAGAAGGGACGAAGGGGATATTGATGAATAGAAGAACAATGAAATACCGACGATACTCTTTACCCCTGCGTCACACTGAGATCTATCCCTGAATGCAGCATTCATTATGCACACTTGCATACACATTTGAAGGCTCTATCTATATTAAAGGGCCAATTTACTGGATTGGTCAATGCCTATTCTGGCGATCAACAATTTAATCAGTTTCCCATCTTGAGAAATTAAACAGCAGATGCTGCTGATCCAAGAGGAATTCCCTGTGGTTGTGAACTGGAAATGCTGATCAAAGAATCCTCATTATAATTTTTAGGGTTTAAAAATAAATGTACCCCTCAATCCTCAAACTCTACATCAGCATCAGATGATATTCACACCCCAGGAAGCTAGATCTCAGGTTCCAAAGAGTCACAGTTGAGACAACTACAGATAATCTGACCCTCATCCCAAGTAGGATCTTGAATCTGAGACAACTTCCATGCGCAAAAACAAGCAGATGAAATTCAATTTAGACAATCAAGAAACAACACAATCACTAATGCAATTACATAAACAGAAAATGAAAATCTGATACAATCAAATGGTCCAAATGTGGCATTTAACCAATTGCCACATACAGATAAGTCAGTCAAGAATGCAAACACAGTTTGCATTGAAAAAAAAAAAAAAAAATGCAAACTCATTAACCATAGATTATTCAACAGTGTCATCGCTTGCTCGATATGCTGAAGGAGCTGACTTTCATTGGGGTTGCAACCACCAATGGAGCCTCAGGTGAGTTACTAACTGCAAATTTGTCATGCATGAAGCGGCTTTCAACAATGGACTCATCTTTCAAGACGATTTTGTAGCAGTAACAGCTCTTGAGGCCTTCCTGGCTCTGGTAGCACTCATGTGCACTGTTCTTTACTTGCTGAAAGTTCCATATCACACTGAACTTTCCAACTGTTGCAACTAGATGACGCTCCTGTTTGCCATTCTCGGTCACCTGCGACAGTTATATCATAGAAAGGAATGCCCTTGGTTAAAAATCATCCAGTTCTATATTGCACAGAAAACATCAACTACCAGTCCTCGGAAGCAAATATAAACCAGAAGTCTAGAATAGATTTTCAGCATTTAATTGTTAATACCAGTGAGTACACAAAAGTTTGACAATATTTTGTTTTATTATGTGTAAAGCAAGGAAGTATTTAATAATCCAGTTTCCTGTTTGACCACAAATACCATTACTTTGACAAACTAACCTTTAACCAATGTAATCCTATACTTCGAAATTACCCATAGTTGTCAGGGCAATAAAACGAGCCTAGGCAGTCGCAGGGCGCCTTGGCATTTAGGCTGGGGCTCCTAGGCAAACAAAAGGTGCTTCCTAAAGTTGGAAATTTTGGTGTAAACTGTTAAATTCTGGGGGCTTTATGTGTGAAATACTATTATTTAGGGGACTCGTATGTAAAATCAAAATACATAAGTTTTATACTCTAAATAATAAGTATAAATTTATGCATTTAAATTAAAAAAAAAAAAAAGAGAAGAAGCAGAAGAAGAAGAAGAAGAAGAGAGAGAGAGAGAGAGGAAAGAGAGGAAACAACTGCCAGATTGATCTGATGATACCGCAACTCGCTAGCAAAGACAGATTCAACACTAAACAAAGGCAGGTGGGTACCTTCTTCTCCAACGCTGCTGCTGCTGCGATTGCTATGGCCCTGGCTGCAGTGGTGGCAGCAGCAGTGTGGCTGCTTCCTTCTTCTCCTCCTCCACCTCCTTATGCTACTGCTGCTGCTATGGTGCTGGCTTTGATGGAGGCAATGACAGTGCTGCTGCTTCCTATTTCTTCTTCCCCATTTTCTCCACTTTCCCATCATTGCCTCTGTTTTCCTCCCTTTTTGTTCCCCATTTCCACTCTCCCCTCCTCTCTTCCGTTTCCCAAATTTGGATCTTGGCATCCTAAACAAGAAAGGTCACCAGTCTTGTAGGCCTTTTTAATAACGTGCCCGCAAAGATGATGCCTGGATAGAAATTACTAAGATGCCAACTATGTCCTTTTTTGCTACGGATTACTAGATCCTAGAATAAGGGACGGGATAGTAAGGAAACAATTTCTCCCAGAACATAAGACCCCCCCCCTTTTTCTCGAAATAAGGGCATAATTACATTCTGAAAAATTGGGTTAAAATTCACCTCAGTTCTTCATCCCTTGTGGGATAATGCTTCACAAAGCTAGCTTTTTATAGTTGCGAGGACCTAATGCAACAGTAACCCCGAACCAGTAAGATCCAGAAATAGATCAGTCAGTGATAGGATTGCATGCAAGCACTACCAGGTTGGAGAGAATAAAAAACTAACCAAAAACAAATCAGAAGTGCAGGAAACTCTGACCAAATGGCCAAATCAATTGGTAGAACACGACTGCAAGAGTTTATTTAAGTTTAAGGGACAGAGTTCAAGTTATGTGAGAATCAAACTTGAATTAGGAAACTGAAACACAGACTAAGAACAAAATTCGATGGCAGGAATCTTTAAGGGTTCAAACAGTAGCCAAATAATGAACTGATTTAGTGATTAATAATAGTATGGACCTTAAACAATAATCTGAAATCATAATAGGACAGATTAAGAACAAGATTAAATTCATCAGCTGATTTTCTAGTAAATGGCAAACTGAAACTCGGAAGAAAATAGTAATACCGTAGATTAGTAGAAAGGCTAATCAGAAGTAGGAAGAAGATGGATAGTAGAAGAGAAGAGGGAGGAAATATAATACCTAAGAATAAAGATGAACAGAACTAGAAGGAGATGAAGGGAGATCAGATCTCAAATACCTAAGAAATACCAAAACGCATCTACAGCAACGAATTGCAGCATTTGAACAAGATTTTGAGCGTCACCAGAACCCTGTGGTACTGACATAGAGTTGAAAGAACAATTTCGCAGTCATGTTTTAACCTTTGTTGTACACTTGTACTTGACTACATACAACACTTGTACAATGTACACTTGTAACACTTTGACATTGTGTAATATTAAATGGTTTTTCTTCATTCCAAATATATATTTTAATTGTTTTAATTGAATTTTGTGTGTGCTAATATTAAATTATGTGTAGAATAAGCTATATTTGAGAAAGTATACAACAGCGTACAGCATACATTACCAACATAGGGTACAAAACCATAGTATAATTTTTGGCATTTCTTTTTTACAGTATAAAGGTCCAATATGTATAGAAACACTAAATTCTGACTCATCAAAGGATTCCTAATCACTCACACACACCAACTTGAAGTAAATAGACTCAAAATAGAACTCTTAAAAGCTATTCAGTATCATAATCTAACTCAACCACTTAACTAACTGATCCCGTGTACTACTTCACACCCACTTTATGGGCTTATAATAAGTTGTTACAATGAAACCCGAGAAAATATAAGGCCCAACCTATAATATAACTATCCAAAGCTTGTTTTCAGCCCATTGAACTGCCACCAGCACCATGTGGGCCTCCCAAGCTATTGCCTAGGCCTCCATATGGTTCATAGTCTAAGCAAGTGCATAAAGAACTCTCATATAAAACAACTTCGGTTCCATCAATACCTTTCATGTCTAGAAAAAGAAAGGCGACCATGTTTATGTCAAAACAGTCTGCAAAGATGACAAATTGTGCAAGAAACAAGAAAAATAATAATAGTTACTATTTGGCACACAACTACTCTAAGAATCATAATGCCCCTTAAGACAAAAAATGAGGTATAGAGATTTCATTAATTAAGAGTATTACAGTATAGCTACAACTTAACAGTAGTTGTCAAAAGATATTCTATTCCATAATCGTTGTTCTGTAGACTCCCAGATTTCCTTAAATATTCTATTGTCGGATACATAAATCGAATAGGGCCAACTTTTGAAGAACAAAAAAGAAAAAAAATAATTGCTTTCTCAATCGTTGGTTTATGGTAGTAAGAATCTCAAAGTATATGAGGACTACCAAATTCAGTTTAAATTACTTATTCTTAAAACAGTGGCCAAATTGATAAGGGGAATGGTACAAACACAAGCATGAAAAAATAAGACACTACTTGCAACTAAGAACACAAAGAATGACATGACAAATGTATTAATCAAAAAGTGCAAGAATTATTAGTCCTAAATTGTGAACCATGTTGGTTTCTAAAAATGGAGGAACAACAGCATAATTTTCCAACTCCAAGTTAGAAAAGTAAAAAGAATACCATATTAACATAATAATAGGTCCAAGCTAACACTTCAGCATCAGTGACTCCTAAATACTAGAATTAAGCTATTCTATAACTTGCTCCAATAATATGAGGATGAACAAATGTGAAGGTTTTATTTTCAACAACTTTGAAAATCCACAAATTACACACAAGAAACTAAGACATCCATTTACTTAAAAGACAAAAATAAGCTAGACATCAAACCTGGAATTTTTTTTATTATTTTATTTTTATTTTTATTTTTTTATGAATGAAAAGGGGGAACAGATATGGCAACTCTTTGCAGCAGACAGTAGCAGCCAAGCCATCAAGTACCCACTTGGTTCGCATGTTTGGCCGCAGCCTGTATGATATATCAGGAACTAAACAAGGGAATAGTTGACATTTGATTTGACAATGAGGATTGAAACTTGAATAGAAATTCCATAAATTGTAAACAACTGCCAACTGGCCTCAAGGATCAATGAACAGTGACCTGGGTCACACCCCCTCTCCCCCCCCAAAAAAAAAGTCCAAGACACAGAAATGCAACACCCAACACAATTAAAATGCAACCCAACAATTACTTAGGATATTCAAAAGCCACCATAGCATCTCTCCCTTGCAAAAGTGGGTAATCTCCTACAGATTGGTTCACCAGCTCAACTGACAGACTTAATAAATTCCGGTATATTAACTTCATTTCAGTTGGTCTAAAATTTACAAAGCAGCAACTCAAAACTCCATATGATATGAAATTTGAATGAAGCTTTAAAATTTAAGGAGTTCAAAGATGAATGAGCTCATATAACTGGAAATTTTCACAATGAATGTAATTACTAGCTTCAAGTTCTTGTTTAAGTCATGGATCATAATTACTCTATAAAATGTGAATGTGACAGAAAAAATGGAAAATGTTCAGGAGATCTCAAATAAAGAGCCATTGAAGCAACCATTTTTTCCCTCATTTCGTGGATGAATAAAAACAAAAAAGTTGTTAACTGAATAAATAGAGGCAAAAATCAAAGAGAGCAGTTTGGGAAGGGGGCAAAAGGCTTCTATCTCGTACTAGGTTCATCAACAACTTAGCCTGGAACTCAAACTTGCTTGGGTAAGATAAAGCGCATTGGGAAAAGCCTAACAATTGATGGAAAGTGAAAAATCATAATATAAGGTCCAATCAGACCACTAATCCTTCTGAAACTTGCCCATACAAAACAACGTGTACCTGATACACGCCCATAGACAGTTATGTCATTAATGTTTTTATGCATTTTCTAATATCTATACAATTTTATATTTAGTCAACTTTATTGACAAAAGTAAGCTTTTCTAAACAATATTTAATATAAACAACTTGATACAGATGAGTACTATCAATAAATATGTCATTATCACATACATCTTGTGTCTAAATGAACGTTGTAAGCTGTAATGCTATCAGATGACAATTAGCTTAGCTAATTTGAAAATATAATGTACCAAAGTCAAATAATCAAGACACCGTAGTAGCAATGAAGTGTGAAAACCTAGTCAAACAGCACTTTCATGTTTAATCGTCTACTGCACCTATGGTGAACATTAATCTCAACATGCAGCAAAATACTTTAAGACATAAACATGAACTGCACGAAACACTGAGTGGATACAACTAAGTTGAAAATTTTCTCTTATTCCGAACTCAAAATGAATTTGACAACACCTACCGCATCTCTGTTGGAAAATGTAATATTCTTGAAAAAAAGGAGGAATAGAAAATTAAAAAATTCACTTTCCATCCGACAGATATTCTGGGGGACACAAAACCAGAGGACAAAATCAAGGTATTTCTTGTAGTATAGTAGGAAATTAGATCTTGAAAAATCTGAAGGACAAAACTCTTTCAGTATTCAGGAAATAATAGAAAATTAAGTGCAAAATGTATGCAACACCACCACTGGGTCTACTAAATGCTTACACACTGGGACAAAGAATATTACCACACAAATTCAATGTATATGCTTGCCAATTTAGTAACTAATTAAAACAGATGGAAGCATCAAGTGAAATAAGTGATATTCTAACTAATTTCAGGTTCAAGAAGATATAATAATGTGCAACCAGTAACATGAAATATAAATAAACAGATGTAATGACCATGAAAATGACTTCAACATTTAAAAGGCAAGCTGGAACATTATCCTCCAGCACAGACTATGTAGCTCAAAGAGTAATGACAGCATAAGATTTTATGAGCATTAATTTCAGGAAGAAGGAGCTTATAGTAAACAAGACTAAAAACATCATAACAAAGCTAATTTGGCAAAAAACAACATTTCCCCAAAGAGAATCAATACACTCACCCAAGAGAACTGTCCTCCATGGAACCTGTTATCCGACCCAGCCAAATGAGAATCCAACGGTGTCAGCTTCAACAATCTTGGAGCCGCAATTTTGTTTCCCATACGGCTAGTAAAACCAGTCTTTGTCCTTCCATCCTTGTCCGTGAAAAGCGTGCAAATAAGAATCAGGTAGTTATCTGTTGTGCCCAAAATCCACTTGCCATCAAAGGTGACATCCACATGGGTAATGGGAGAACCAAGACCAGGAAATGCAGTTTTTGCTTGTCTCATGGTACTCGTTGAATACAACCGGATCTTGCCATCTTCAGAACCAACAGCGATCGAGCCATCACCAGTGGATGCGAAGCAACAAAAGTTTGGCCTCTGGAACATATGCCCTTCGGTCCAATGTAGGACAGGGTTGTTTGCATTTGCAATATTTTGAACCATCCCTTTCCGATCACGCATATCCCACCGACAGAGTGTGCTCTTGTTTAATCCCAAGAATGTTGACTCAGAAGGATCCAACTGAGCCCCCTTACTATCATTGGTGATGTCTCTCATGCTAATATCGGTTCCATCCTTCTCAAACTTCCATTCAGTAACGACCTTCCCTGTTTCAATGTCGAGCTGATGAAGCCCTGTTCGACCGACTTTACCAGCATCCATTGGGCTCATGAGAAGCATATTAGTCTCGGCCCTCATGAGAAGGGCTTTCTTCGGTGTTGAAAAACTAGAAGCACCTCTGGCACTGTCACTATCAAACCTGACCGAAACACCTTTCCCATGGATTCCATGACTGAAATTCTTGACCACCTGGATACCAGAATTACCGACAAGGAAGCTATTGTCCAGTGCACCCAAAGCTAAGCTCTGAATCCCACCCTCGTCAGCCGCCTCCTCAAATTCCTCCAGCAGATCCTGACTAGGGCGAACAGGGGTCACCGAGCCAGGGCTTGTAGCGAAAGTGTCTTCAGTGTCCCCCCAAATCGAATCATCGGCTGCTTCGGGCTTCATCCAGCCAATAAAGTCCTTTCCAACAACCTTAACTTTGTTCTCATCATTACCCTGAAGACCAAAAGTGTTCTCAAACAAGCAATCCTGGTATTTGGAGACGAAGTTCTTATAGTCTTCGTCAGTGACGAACTTCATCGCCCAGACCGCCTGACAGACAAAATCAACACGACGTTGGCTGTCGAACTGCTTCAAATTCAATTCTCTGCCGATCTTTGCGCGAACTTTGGTACCAACCTTCAAGACCCACCACCCCTTTGCACCGCTACTGGATTCTCCATCTTCGTCGTCATCGTCGTCTTCTTCGCTGCCGTCGACGCGGGAGGTCTTGACGAAGGAGTAAGTGGCTATTTTCTCCGAAACGATCCATTTAGCGTTCGGGGTACTGCCTCCAATGTGAAGATAGAGCTTAACTCTAGGGCTTGTAGAGGAATACTTGAGCTTTAAGGCTTTGAGCCTCGAGTCAACCTCGTCCAGAGAACTTAGGCTTTCGCCTTTGGTTGCTGAAGATCTCTGATTGTCCTCCTTTTCTTCATTTCCTTCCTCGACTTCCTCGTACTCTTCTTCTTCTTCCTCCTCTTCATCGGAGTCCGAGATATGACCCTCACGACTTGGAGCAGCACCCATCCTTTGATACTGCGATTCAAGAGTTGAAAGAGAGAGAGAGAGAGAGAGAGAGAGAGAGAGAGAGAGAGAAGGTAAAGGCGGGATTTAGGAATTGTGATGGCAGAAGAGCAAAAACGTTCAAATGTTTGGAGTTTCAAAACGAGGGTAGTTACGAAGTGGGTGGCGATCTAAGAGAGATTTGAGTTTCTAGGGTTTTAAAATGCGAACTAACCGCTCTATCGGCCGTTGACGTTACCGTTAGCGTGGATTTGACGTCGCATTTCCAGGGATTTATTTTCTTCTCAACCAAGTAAAGCTTCGTGACGTTGCTACATCGTCCTACGAATACTCCTCCTGGGTTCGCATTCTACTGGGCCCCACCGACTTGAACCTGACCCAAACTCAGCCCACTTAATGGTTTTCAAAGGCCTGGTCCGGCTTGCGTCTTGCAGCCCAAGGACCTGGATAGGTTTGGGCAATGTTTAGGAACTTGGAAAAGTGGTTATATGGGCCTAGAAGGTATAGGTTATTGGGTCATGGATATATGCTACCTGCCATAAAAGTGGGCCTTGAGACTATAAATAGAGAAAAAAGCTATATATGATTCACCGACTTAGGGTACGTTAGCATTTCCTCCTCACCTGAAATACCTAGAGTCCTAGACTCGAGTAAAAAATGATGAGGGTAAGAAGAACCCCCTCCCCCTACCGGAAAATAATCCTCTGTTTTTCTCATCCCTGTTTTTCCTTGTTTTGCTACCTGCAAAACGCGACACGTGGACAACTTTAAGACCAACGCACCGAATGTAATAATCCCCATCCAATCTTGACCATTGGTTTCCTTATTGTCCACGTGTCACGTTCTACAGGTAGCAAAACAAGGAAAAACATGGATGGGAAAAACAGAGGATTTTGATCCCCCCCCCCTGCCCTTACCATCTTTCTTTGGCCAGCCAGATAACTAGATAAGCACCTTTTACCTTTACCCTCCTCACTTATCTAAAGGGAGAAGGTTCTCTGAGTAAGTAGCAAAGGGGAAACGCACCAATGAGATGCGACAAAATGATGTTATATATAGAAAGTCAGCAAGATCATTTCATATGAGGAAAAGAGAGATATAAACTTATAGATGCTAACGTACCCTTTCCCCTTATCTAAATGGGTAGAGAATTCCCACGTCTTAGTACCCTTCAAAGGAAAGAAGAATAACAGATTTCAGGTTTAGATTTATAGTTGAAGGCTTTTGGTTTTCTAGATTAAACAGATTCTAAAGATGGCATTTTTCAATGAAGTTCTCCATCTCATATAGTCTACCTAATTTAACTTTAGTTGTAGATAGATAAAGCACTATGATCTAGATTATCACGTGTCAAATTTTAAAATCAAAATCAATAGTATATCACTCATGTATTAGAATTTTTACCTAAATATTTTTAGTGATCTACTTGTTTTCAACAATTTCTCAAACGATTATCTTTTCCTTTATTTTCTCACTTGGGCTTTACGTACCCTTAAGATTTGGGCCCATCTAATCAGCTTTGTGGTAGATATTAGCCATACATTTAAAACTACTTGAATGATATTTGAGACTTTTGGCTTCCTTAAAGTGTACGTAATACCAGCTTGAGAGGCTTCAAACAGATACTACGCAACATCGGGTTTAAATGACGGTATGAGGAAGCGATCAAATTAAGAGAAAGTGAAAGTCAAGGATGGATGATCAAGAGAGATACTTTTGGACTGAAGCTAGGAAGTTTTTAAGACTTGGGAATGAAGAAAATATGGTCATGGAAAAGAATAAGGAAAAAGGTATTGAAGGATGCAGTTCACCAATAGTAACAGGATTGAGGTAAGGGGGAACTGAGTCCCTTCCAGTTGTCCGGTATGTAGTGTATGTTAGCTCCTCCTTGTTTTCTCCAAAATTAATAATGAGTAAGAGTTCTCTATCAGAGGCCATGGCTTCTGCACTAGAGAGCATACCTAGAAGTAGGGGTGTCAATTCCAGGCCTGATATAACCGAATTTGACAGGTTTATGTCTCAACCTGGACCAGCCCATTTATAAACATGTCGGGTTTGAGCCCGAAAAGTTTATAAATAAGCAGTTCCTGGTGCACGGTCTAAGCTCGATTGGCCTGACCTACTAGCCCAATCATATATATGATATATTTTGATTTTTTTGAATGTAATTAAGTGTAAAAGTCTATTCTAAATTGTTGATGATTTAATAAATATATTGAAATTTCTAAAATCTAAGACAATTAAAAACTATTTATGGCATGTTTGAAGCTTTAATAGTGCATTAGCCCATTTAAGGATTGATTATGCTCCGATTAGCCCGGCCAGTAGAAGCTCCGTCAAAGCCCAAAACTTGATCGAGCCCGACCTAGCCCAACTAATTTCTTAAACAGGAAGTTCACGATACAAGCCATGAGGCCCGTTAGGCCCGACCAAGCCTAACCGGTTGACACCCTACTTGGAAGCATCCGCCCCCTTTATTTGGGTGCAACCCCTACACTCCTAGACAACCATTTTTCTATTAATGATGGGAGTCAAATTTCCACCACAGTCTATCTCTCTCCTCCCCCATGTGAAATAACACATACAAGCAAAGGAAAAAAGATAAACCCTGCGGGTTGGGGGGGGGGGCTAGTAGAGGTTGTGCTCCCCCAAAATAGAATATTTCTTCATTTGCTTCCAAAATTTGGTGAAACAATAAGTGTTAACCTTAATTTTATACCTTTTACTATAAGCATTTTTACTTATTTATTATTATTATTATTATTATTATTATTTTTAATGAGGGTATGTCATATCATTTTATATAACTTCTTGAAAATTTTGTAGCTTTTACAAAGACATAATGACAAGTTTTGGTAAAGTCTTTTGTACTCCTACATTAAATAACTTTTAGGATTAAGAAAATGGACAATCAAAAGAATATCAGAACTTCTCACTTCACAGTTTTGGTGACGCCAATATGTAATCAATAAGAGTCTAATAGTAATTCTTGGTCAATCTTGTATTGGTGTTATGGTATGGACTATGGACTAAGGGTTAAAAAAAATAATAATAATAAAGAAAATAAGGGCAAATCCATTTGATCTGGATCAATATCAAACCACAAAGACCAATATCATGCTCGATACCATGAACTTAAATCAGGTGAGTTCCTTTCATATTATATGATAAGTGCATCATAGGTTTAACACTCTCAAGGGAATAAATTAATTTAGGAGAAGGGTTTTCTGCATGGTTTTGCATAATGCATGTCTTTGGATGAGAATGAGCGTCTACAATGCACCCTTCTTCAACTCCATGACTGTGCACACAACTTTTTGGTATTAATTTATAACTAAAGTCAGACATTGTTTTCTCATTTTATTTTAGAAAAAGGTTGGATACACTGTAAGTATATTATAAACTAACATTCATTGTGTCTATCTCTCTTCCTCTATTATTTTATTTTGTTTTATTTTATTTTTGAATAAATAGTTGATATTATTGTTTAAAGAATTTTTTAGACCTCACAATCCGACATAGGTATAATATCATGTGATTTAAGTGTTTTAATTTAGTAATAAATGGAAGGTTTAAAACACGTGATTTTAATGTTTTAAAATAATAAATTAGTCCGAACTGCAGTTTTTAAAGCACGCAATTTAAATGTTTTAATTCGGAAAAAGACGAAACGCGTTCTTTGTTGTTCTGTGAACACCTTTGAACGTACAGGGAGGAGCGTATTATTGATTTATCTGGGCTGGTTGCTTCTTAGCTTGTAGTCTAAAGATCATTCTTAATCGATAGTCCTCGTTCAATGAGTCAACGGAATTTTTAACCTTTTAATGATGGGAAAAGGGTCAACGTATTTTCTCCACAAGAGATCCTTGCATAAAAAATATAGAGGGAAAAAGTGTGTTACTGGCCGTTCATACTTATGTCGAGACTCAAATGGGTGGTAAAATGACCACCCTCAAACTCCATGATGAAACTAATTGGAAAAAAACCCCCATGATCGATGCCCATGCCTACAACACTATCATTGACCCATGCATTGATATAAAAATCATGTGATCATATTGTTGTAATCCTGAGAGGGGGATGAATCAGTGAATCTAATTCTGATTCTCAAAAACCTATCTGATATTTGGTCAAGAAAAACCTGATATACCTGTCCCTGTTTGTACACAGTCGTATACACACTCAGCCTCTCATAGACACTTTCAAGTGTACACACTCATTCTACATTCCACGCATTTCAATATAAAATACAAACAATAAGCACCCACAACATAGGATTTTTACGAGGTTCGACAATTTACCTACACCCCAGGAGTAGTGCCTATAAAGGCTTCGTACCTACTCAATACACTACTTTTGACTGCACCCAGAGTCGGGAGCACCTACACTCAATTTTCTCAAGTCGAAGCTAAGATGACACTCGTAGTGCCGGTACAATATGTAGCACCCACTACACGGGAGCACCCACTCCCGGTGCTTAACACCCATTAAGCACTCAATAAATAATATAATAAATTTGGGCTTATATCAATGTCTTACAGTCAAGCTATGCCTAACATATACAACCACAACTAGCTAGCATGCTTACAGTTCATCCACAATCATGATTTAAAGTATCTCCGATACCGATACGATACCCTCCGATACGTATCTTAAATTTAGCCGATCGATACGATACACACCAATATGATACATGAAATTTTTAAAATCCTTTCGTATCGATATATATCCTATGATACATATCGATATGCACCAATACACTATCGATGCGTATTGATACTCTATGAAAAATATAAAATCAAGGTGAAATATACGTTTTTGTATGTATCAGTACGTATCGGTGAGTATTTGTATGTATCGATTGATACATATTGATGAGTATCAGTACATATCAGTGAATATCGGTATGTATCGATCAGTACATGTCGATGAGTATCGATACATATCGGTGAGTATCGGTATGTACCGATACAGTGCGCTACGGTCATATAATAGTCAAGATGGGTATTTTTTCAAAAGACACGATTTTTTGAGGTGTTTTTGTTCCAAAGTTACTGTCAGTCATATTTCTCTCTAACTAAAGTGGAAATCAAGGTTTTGAACAAGGATTTTACATTTATGGGACAACTACAAACCTTGAATTCTTAGTGCGATACCCTCAATTTAGTGTTTATGCATAGAACATGTTATCAATAACTTTTTTTAATAAATTTTTAATGCAAAAGTGTTTAAAAAGGTTTTTTATATCCATTTATGTATGTATCTTTAGCGTATCTTAGCGTATCTTCGATACGATACGATACCCCCTGATTCATATCTTAATTTTAGTCGACTGATACGGCGACCGATACCGATACTTTAATCCTTGTCCACAATTAACCTAGTATATATACATTCATCAACAACTAACCCTAACATACATACATGCATATAATGTAAATCAAAAGTTAGAGAATCTCACAACTGATTACCTGGGATGACTGAAAACTTGTACTAACAAGTTTGGTGTTCACACCTTTTCTCTCTTTGGCTTCTTGCTCTTTAAAGTAAACACATCTTTCCATTCTTCTCTTCCTCCTTGGCTTTGAGTTAATGTATCATTAACATACCTCAACCACATCTTTTACCTCATTTAATGGCCTAAGAACATTTATCATCAAGTATTCATATTCATTCAAGGACCAACAAATAAAGGAAAGTTTCTCTTACCAAAACTGTAACCTTTTTTCACTCAAAACTCATTTTTCTTGCTTCCATAGTGTAGGACTTGAAAAAATGAAGAAGTAGAAAATTGGTTCACCCAAATCCGAGTTAAAATGAGGGAGATATGACCATTTGAAGTTAGAGCATTGAGATAGCCAAAAATAGAATCTTCGTAGGAGTGACGTAGGCTACACAGGTGGCGCGCTCAACAAAGGCGCAGATCTGGCCGTAGATCTCATCAAAAGGTATCTCTTAATCTGNGCGGGCGGGTGGGGGGGGGGGCTAGTAGAGGTTGTGCTCCCCCAAAATAGAATATTTCTTCATTGGCTTCCAAAATTTGGTGAAACAATAAGTGTTAACCTTAATTTTATACCTTTTACTATAAACATTTTTATTTATTTATTTATTTATTATTATTATTATTATTATTATTATTATTATTATATATATATATTTTTTTTTAATGAGGGTATGTCATATCATTTTATATTACTTCTTGAAAATTTTGTAGCTTTTACAAAGACATAATGACAAGTTTTGGTAAAGTCTTTTGTACTCCTACATTAAATAACTTTTAGGATTAAGAAAATGAACAATCAAAAGAATATCAGAACTTCTCACTTCACAGTTTTGGTGACGCCAATATGTAATCAATAAGAGTCTAATAGTAATTCTTGGTCAATCTTGTATTGGTGTTATGGTATGGACTATGGACTAAGGGTTAAAAAAATAATAATAATAAAGAAAATAAGGGCAAATCCATTTGATCTGGATCAATATCAAACCACAAAGACCAATATCATGCTCGATACCATGAACTTAAATCAGGTGAGTTCCTTTCATATTATATGATAAGTGCACCATAGGTTTAACCCTCTCAAGGGAATAAATTAATTTAGGAGAAGGGTTTTGTGCTTGGTTTTGCATAATGCATGTCTTTGGATGAGAATGAGCGTCTACAATGCACCCTTCTTCAACTCCATGACTCTGCACACAACTTTTTGGCATTAATTTATAACTAAAGTCAGACATTGTTTTCCCATTTTATTTTAGAAAAGGTTGGATATACTGCAAGTATACTATAAACTAACATTCATTGTGTCTATCTCTCTTCTTCTATTATTTTATTTTATTTTATTTTATTTTTAAATAAATAGTTGATATTATTGTTTAAAGAATTTTTTAGGCCTCACAATCCGACATAGGTATAATATCATGTGATTTAAGTGTTTTAATTTAGTAATAAATGGAAGGTTTAAAACACGTGATTTTAATGTTTTAAAATAATAAATTAGTCCGAACTGCAGTTTTTAAAGCACGCAATTTAAATGTTTTAATTCGGAAAAGGACGAAACGCGTTCTTTGTTGTTCTGTGAACACCTTTGAACGTACAGGGAGGAGCGTATTATTGATTTGTCTGGGCTGGTTGCTTCTTAGCTTGTAGTCTAAAGATCATTCTTAATCGATAGTCCTCGTTCAATGAGTCAATGGAATTTTTAACCTTTTAATGATGGGAAAAGGGTCAACGTATTTTCTCCACAAGAGATCCTTGCATAAAAAATATAGAGGGAAAAAGTGTGTTACTGGCCGTTCATACTTATGTCGAGACTCAAATGGGTGGTAAAATGACCACCCTCAAACTCCATGATGATTTTAATTGGAAAAAAACCCCATGATCGATGCCCATGCCTACAACACTATCATTGACCCATGCATTGATATAGACATCACGTGATCATATTGTTGTAATCCAGCAGTCACTGAGAGGGGGTGAATCAGTGAGTCTAATTCTGATTCCTAAAAACCTATCTGATATTTGGTCAAGAAAAACCTGATATACCTATCCCTGTTTGTACACAGTCGTATACACACTCAGCCTCTCATAGACACTTTTAAGTGTACACACTCATTCTACATTCCACGCATTTCAATATAAAATACAAACAATAAGCACTCACAACACAGGATTTTTACGAGGTTCGATAATTTACCTACACCCCAGGAGTAGTGCCTATAAAGGATTCGTACCTACTCAATACACTACTTTTGACTGCACCCACAGTCGGGAGCACCTACACTCAATGTTCTCAAGTCGAAGCTAAGATAACACTCGCAGTGCCGGTACAATATGTAGCACCCACTACACGAGAGCACCCACTCCCGGTGCTTAATACCCATTAAACACTCAATAAAGAATATAATAAATTTGGGTTTATATCAATGCCCTATAGTCAAGCTATGCCTAGCATATACATCCACAACTAGCTAGCATGCTTACAGTTCATCCACAATTAACCTAGTATATATACATTCTTCCACAACTAACCCTAACATACATACATGCATATAATGTAAATCAAAGGTTAGAGAATCTCACAACCGATTGCCTGGGATGACTGAAAACTTGTACTAATAAGTTTGGTGTTCACACCTTTTCTCTTCTTGGCTTATTGCTCTTCAAAGCAAACACATCTTTCCGTTATTCTCTTCCTCCTTGGCTTTGAGTTAATGTATCATTAACACACCTCAACCACATCTTTTACCTCATTTAATGGCCTAAGAACATTTATCATCAAGTATTCATATTCATTCAAGGACCAACAAAGAAATGAAAGTTTCTCTTACCAAAACTGTAGCATTTCTTCACTCAAAACTCATTTTTCTTGTTCCATAGTGTAGGACTTGAAAAAATGAAGAAGTAAAAAATTGGTTCACCCAAATCCGAGTTAAAATGAGGGAGATATGACCATTTGAAGTTGGAGCATTGAGATAGCTAGAAATAGAATCTTCGTAGGAGTGACGTATGCTACACAGGTGGCGCGCTCAACAAAGACGCAGATCTGGCCGTAGATCTCATAAAAAAGTATCTATTAATCTGAACCGTCCGATTAAACCAATGGACAACAGATCTAAACCATAGGTTTTGAATCTCTATGACGCCATCATGATGTATGAAATGACATTGTCAGACGGGTTGTCGATTACCGATTGGTTGGTGTAACGAGTTTCACGATATGCTATTGACTAACTTTAATAAAGCTCCATCGATATTGACCGTTAGATCGGAACCGATCTTATATCATTGGCTCAGATCAAGATATGGATAATCTTTTTATAGATTTTATGCACATGTGTTACACACAATCAAAACTCAATATAGTGAAGTGTCACACCATCATATCAATACACTCAATCAATGACAAACCTCTTGTAAGCATCTTCAAAACAAGCTCTTGCACGAACCGTCAGATCTGAATCTGACCGACGTGGCTCAATCTGATCCGTGTATTAAGGATCCCTCTGATTCTCTTATATACACATAAACCCCTGCTTTCATATTTCTAGTGCTAAACACCCCTTATCAACTAAGACCTTCAAAATCTCAAAATTACATAGAAGCCCTTAAAATTTTAAAAATAAATTCCAAAAAATCCACCCAACACCGAGAGCATACTGATGAATTTTCGGTCTGGATTTTGAACCGGCTTTACGGAAACACTTATAACTTTTTCATACGATATCCGATCGAGATGAAACGAAGTGCGTTGGAACCATAACTGGACTCTCTATGACTTTTCAGAAGACTCAATCATCTGACTCAACCATGTAAAAATACCAAAATACCCCTAGACATTTCTAATGACGCATCTTTCTCATACGGAATCGGACCGCGATGAAGAACTGTTGGAAAGATTGGATTTTTTTCGTATTGTTACATGGAGAACACTTTCTTTCAAAATTTTATCTTCAATTTCAAAACTACCATTGACTGCCACAAATGCCGTAACTTCTTCATACTGTATCGGAATGCGACAAAATTAGAACTAGACTAGATAAATTACAATTTATATTTTTCATGAAGAAACAATCTTCCAAAAATGTCATTTTCACTTCTAAAAATACCTCCGAGCGTAAATAGGTCAATTTTACCAGTTTTGACCCAGAAAATCACATCACATATTAAGGATGTATCAAACTATTCTATACATACCAAGCGGCTCTGTTATCTCATCGGTGACATTGGACACTACTATGTCGTCATTTTCATCCATGTCACCCAGATTGACTATATCATCATTGTCACGTGGTCGGATTACCAACAAGGATAACCATAAAACAACACATATAACAATCTCACTCCCGAATAAAATATACTTAGGTTACACATGTGTCTCGTATTTTACCAACAAGGACAACCATAAAACAACACATATAACAATCTCACTCCCGAATAAAATATACTTAGGTTACACATGTGTCTCGTCATAAAATATTTATAAATATGGCGAATTATTACTATCATCAAGGTCTATTATTTTTGTAAATGTCCCTGAACATTTATACTACTTGCTATTTGTTAAATTGCAGAATTTAATTCAATAAAATATTACATTTTCCATTGGCACACATGTTGGATATATTCATGTGTGTATGACCATGACATTGTCGTGCACTCTCTTGACTCAGGTAAAAACATAGAAATCAGATAAAAAAGACATGAAAATGGATGGTTTAGATTTATCTAATATTTTATTGGAAAAACATCACAAAAGTCAATATGATCCCTCTATCTGGACACGAAGGAAGTGAAATGACTGTCCCACCCCCTCACAGAAGGTGAAAATTCTATCCTTATTAATGCTTTTGTATACTCTCTCACTACTTTGGGAGAGGATTTTCTAAAAAATAGTGTGATCCCTACATCAGTTTCCAAACCGATTAAGATCACTAAAAAAGTATCAAGGAAGTTGAGATTTCTGTCTTATATGAAACCTAGGTGATCATTTCGTTATCCACTGTGAGTGGTGTGTAGGAGTCACATTGCGGTTTAAAACATGTGATTAAAGTGTTTTAAAATAGGGAATAATAAATTAATACGAAATCTAAGGTCTAAAACACGTGATTTAAGCGTTTTAAATCGTCGACAAAGGTCGTAAGTCGTAACGCGTAACGCGTTCTTTGATGTGCTGTTAACGCCTTTGACTACGACTAGCAGAACGGAAATAGTGTGGGCCCGTTGCGTACTAGAGGGGGCATGTAGTCCACAGAGTTCACACTTCAATCTCCTCCGTGTCTTTCTTTTGTAATCTTCATTTTTCTCCTTTTTCACATTAGCGTCACACACAGATAAGAAAGAATATATCGTCTGGTGTAAGAAGCAAGAGAGATGGGAGAAACGATGAGGGGAGAAGGGATCGAGAGAGCGATGAAAGGCGATGGTAACCTCACAGACGTACGTTATCTTTCTGGTTTGCTGTTAAACCTCATCTGCCGCGAGGAATTGCAATGGATACTTGGAGTTGCAGCGGCGCCCAGGAGGGCGGAGGTTGGTGGTGGGATCGCTGCAGGTAAGTAGAACACTATCTACAGAATCTTGTTTGTATAAACACTCCACAGATGTGAATGTGATAGACTACTACTCTATCCTATTATGCTAAGCAAGGTTTCAGAAAAGGGAATCGTGAATCGAATTCGTTGGTGCCGATTACGATCCATATGGGCTGAAATCGATCAGAATCGGCTAAAATTGGCCAGAAACGGAGAAGAATTGTTTCCAACCCAAATCGGCCAATTTTCAACCATCCGATTCACGATTCTTGAAACTATGATACTAAGAATAAAACGCTGTCCTGTTGTTTAAATGTTGAAGAGATTCCTGTTGGCTCTGTTTGGTATTTAAGGGAAAAGGGAAATATTTGCAATTAATTTCCTAAAAAAATATCAGCATTTTTTCAAAATATGAATTTTCTTGTAAAAATATATTAATTTCTTATGAAATATTTGTATTTCCCTTACAAGCAAACAAAGCCGTCACATACACAACCCTGTATGAAAACTGGCCTCATATGTTTTTTGTTTTTGTATGCACAATTATGCATTACATATGCATATATGTAGAGGTGAATGCATGATAAGCATTTCATAAAAAACAAAAAATAAAAGGTATGCATGATTTTTTTTATCATTTTATTTTTTATTTTTGGATGAAAGGAAAAAATATATGCATGATAAGCACCATAAATTAAGTATCATAATTTACATTTTTGAGGGTAAATAAAGGAAAGTGTATTGTGATTTACATTATTGACTTTTCATTATGTGATTGAAAGTGACATATCATAAGTGCCTTTTGTTATATTAATAAAAGTTCATTTAAGTTAATGGTATACAAGGGTTTTAAAAAAATGGGGAAAAAAAAAGTTGTCACCTTGTTTGGTGCTTCATCCAGACACAAGAAGAATGGGTTCACCTGCTGGGGTTTTTAAAATTGGGAGTCGATTCACCTCAAAATCAGCACTAACTGATTCAACTAGTTCACAACAATTAGTGTTCAGTTCTTACTGATTTTATCAATTCAAATATTGATTCCGAGTTTTGGAACCCCCTCCAAATGAAAAATCTCACTCTTATTTGATGCCCCTGTGTTGGTGACGGAGGAGCTATGAAACTTGACCTTAATCTCTTCTTTTTGAAAAATAATTTGAAGTGACTTATAATTATGTCATTGTCTTGCACATTTTGAGTATATGTAAAATAATCATATTTACTCTCATTATAAATCCTTAGTAATATTAAAAATATATAAAAATAAGGTTTACATCATAACGAGTGTTAATAATGCTACTTCCTTGAGTCTATCTCTCTTCTCCTTCAAAGAAATGATGTATTTATCCTTCTCTTGTGGGAGGAGAGAGACTCAATTAAGGCTAGCACAAACTCCTCATCTGAGGATGGTATAGTGGTTTTAGCTTCTTGCTGATTTGGCTTGTATCTTGCCTTTTGACTCTTCTTGCTCTTTTTTTTAATATATTTTTATTAATCCAAAAAAAAAAAAGGCTAACGTAAACCACGCTCCCAAATAGAAAACTACTTTAATAAATATATGTAGGTAAAAATATTTTTTTTAATAAAAATAACATGTAAAAATGACAAAAAATTTGGCTATGGTCCAGTCCACGCAGGGTAATTCTTTGATAAGGTATGCAACTACAAAGTGAATAGAGATGGGAAGGATTGGGCTAAGGTGTGGATAGAGGTGGGGTATTTTAGGAGTTCATTTTTATTTTTTCTTGGGCTACATGAGAAATAAGTAACTTTGATGATTAAGTAAAACATTTCAAATAAAAAATAATGGATAGTATAAAACAAAATTTAAACCAATTTGTTTTATAATTAATTTTATTATCTCGTGGACTTAAGCAATTTTTCATTTAACTAAGGTGAGATTCACAAATAAATAAATATATATATATATATATATATATGAAAAAAAGAAGGCTTCTAGATCACAAGACCCTTGTACCAACGCATAGATCAATAACATCCGTGCTTTATGATGCGGTGCACAAGGGCTAGGCAACCTGACACTCCCTGCTCATGTATATAAAGGGGCAGATATTCCACCATATGTATTGACATTATTAATGTCAATTCTTAAAAAAAAAAAAAAATTCATGTCAATTCAATGGTTCACAGTGAAATTGCCTCATGATTCATATAAAAAGGGCCATATGGTTAGAAGACGTACGTGTTGACACTAAAAATGAGTACGTCATTTTTTCTATAATAAATAGGTTATAGACTTTGAGTCGTTTGACTCTGTTCTTAATTTGACATTGTTTTTGTAAAGTTTATGATATGTCACGGTTCAACAAAAGATAATAATAATTAGCAATTAAATTAAATGAAAAGGTTGGCACGTTGCTGATTGCCACCTAATTGCAAGGTTTGAAACACGTGATTTAAGTGTTTTAAAAGGCGTTCGTTCATGTTTCTGTGAACACCTTTGCAAGGTTTGAAACACGTGATTTAAGTGTTTTAAAAGGCGTTCTGTCATGTTTCTGTGAACACCTTTGATTGGTAAGTCAAAATTTAGTACTAAATGCATTCATATGGTTTAAAACACGTGATTTCATTTTTTTTTAATTTAAAGTCAGCACTCACAGAATGGTGCGAGTGCATTAGGTGGGCCAGCCCTTGTACAATCCAAATACTGTTATTACTTTATAATGCACAATAAAAAATTATATAAAAAATAAGGCATAAGGTTATATGCATATATAGGTGCGAGGAAGACAATTGGTGGTTGAAATAACCAAAATCCCCTCTATTTGATGAAGTGTTCGATCTTATGTGCGATCATGCATGAATCCCTTTTTATTTATAATTTTTTTTTTTTTTTGTCATTTGACATTTTTTGTTGGATATGACTAACGAGTACATTTGAACGTGATTGTCATGTGATCAGGGAGGAGTCATCCATGGGTATCAAATGTAATTAATCAATCATCAAACTAAGGATACTATTAATTGGTTCGATTTTGGTGTATAAATTTTGATTCGATGTAAGATTTTTTAAGTGAAATCAAAACTGAACCATTTAGTAAACAATTTCATAAATGATTTCGGTTTAAATGATTTTCTTATGTTTTCTAATTTTTTATCCAAAGAATTTTTTTATAGCTAAAATTTATACTGAAATGGTATAAATTATAACTTTGAATTGAATTGTTTTTTGTTATATGCTTTTATTAATAGTTATTTGAAGTAAACTTAATTTTTTTGATTGAAATGTATGTAAACTAAACATTGAATGACTTAAAAAGACTTCGTATATGTTAATCGGTTTAACGGTTTATCTAAACAGTTACCAACGGTTTAAACTTTAAAACCAAAATCAAACCATTTAATGAACGGTTTCATAGTTTCCGTATACACAATTTGATTTAGATTAATGGTTTCGATTTCAAATTCACATCCGTCACTATTTTGGTAAAACAATACCCTGAATTTTGAAATGGATATTTTATTTTAATTTTTTGTCTTGCACATCAATAAAATGTTTTTCCCTTTTCTAATTCTTGTGCAATTTCATATTCATTTTCAGAATTTTTTTTATAAAATATTTTGTAGTTAAACAGACGCAACCTTAGGATGAATTGATGTTTTAAATATTTGGATACCTTGTCTAAGTTTAAAATCCGTGTTGGACTAAATATTTAAATTTACCACTCTTGTTTTCATCATTTTTATTTAACTAATGAAATTTTAAATTCACATATAATTATAGTGTATTGATTTGGTGTCAAATGGATACGGCATGATATATATATATATATATATCAAACGGAATTAAAATTGATGGTGATTGTTACCATGAACTAAATCCATGTCTGTGCATTGCTTCAACACATGTTTTTGTACTATGTTTTTGAACACTTGGATTAGGGTTAGTTAAATGTATTTTTCTAACTAAGCTAATGTAGAAGTATAAAATACATCTTGGATGGTCTCCGTAAGGGATTGAGCAACAACGAGGCTGGGGTTAATATTGACCATTTATAAATAAGGGACAATGTTCAACACAACCTATCTACAAAATATTTTACAAATTTATTTTGTTCATCTAAAAAACACTAATGCATGAAATATATGCACTTCAGGAAGCGAGGTCCTATGATCAAACCTTTGCCGTTGCACCGAACCTCTTGGGGCCACGGTCCTATGTAAGTGTCAAAGATCCAAACACCCTTGGTATTAAAAAAAAAAATTGAGAGGACACATGCTTGTATCTTCAACACACCTTATTTTTAAGCGTTTCATGTACCAATAAGACAATGTTCTTCTTCTCTTAAATTAATAAAAAATAAGCATTATCCATTCATGTTACCCAGCCTAAATATAACCTCTTTTTCTGTTTTCCTTTTTAAAAAATAGAATTTATTAATCAAATAAATCCGAGTAGAATTTCCTGACTGAGATAACAAAGGTATTTAAAAGAAAGAGGTGGACCATGAATCGACAACCACCGATCAAGGATAAGCGTGTCCCAAAACAAACTTTTATAACACATGATTGTAGTGTATTAAAAAACACGTGATTATAGTGTTTTAATATGCAGTTTCAAAAGAAGGTCTATCTCCAGTCGAGTGGGCCCCTATCATTGGGAATGGGGGTGGAGTCCGTGTGTGCTTCGGTCCCACCTAGAAATCTATAGCCGGGAATCTGAGAGGCCGCGTTGGAATGTATCTTGACCGTTGAACAAAGACTAGAACGCGGCCTCCATGGGTATTGGCCGATCAAAAATTACAAAAAACCAATGTAACTCACAATTTATAGTTGGATTTACAAAGCTTTTGAATAAAAAATTCCAAAAAATTAAAGATATGTGCAAATTTTTTTCCCCTCATTCCTGACTTCATTTTCCAACTGATCTAATCTTAGGTCAATATAAATGGAGGAGATCCCATGCCCAATTCTAGGTTTTTGAACGTTGCTCCCAAGGAAGGTTTTAAAACTCAAATCAACATTGTTTGAATCAACTGAGTTGCTTGAGACTGATTTCGAATAAATGTCATTCTACGAGTACTGAATCCAAACGTTGTAGACTGATTTCCATACCTTTTCAAAAGAAGACAACTACTAGTGCAAGTTGATTAAAAGTGGAACCCCGCCGATTTGATGAATACTCTTTAGTCCTCAGACCTTATCCATTTGTCCATGCGCTTTCCGTTTGTATTGTATAAAAAAAAGGAAAAATATCCTTATCAGGTTGCGTGCGGCTTGTGCGTAGACACATGATCACATGAAATGACCATCCGCATCTTGAAATAAAAAAAATCTCACTACCTTGATGTCCCATGCCCTGTGTACAAAAATCCTCTGCAGAATTGTAATGAGCGGCATGAGGATCCAATGGCTGGGGTACATACCGGGGCCCTCTTAGCTGTTGGAACCTCACTGCTACTCATTGCTCACTTCAGAGGATTTGAGTCTATGCACTTCCCCTTTATATCGTATAAAAAAAAATGGAAAAAATATCCTCGTTAGATTGCGTGTAGGTTACGTATAAACACATGACCAAGTGAAATGACCACCTCACCCCTTGAAATAAAGTTCACCAGCTTGATGCCCCTATGTACTAAGGGTGTTAATTGGTTCGGTTTCAGTGTATACAGTACAGCTCGCTGCGGTTCACATTTAATTGCCTGAAACCAAAATCAAACCATTTACTAAACGGTCGCACTTTCTAAAATTTGAACCGTTAAATAAAAGGTTTTGGTTTCACAGTTTTGATCGCGGTTTAATCTATACGGTTTCTAAACAGTTAGCAATCGTTGCTAATTTATTTGCATGCTTACTGAAATTTTCTTTTGTTGATAAACGCTTCAATCTTGAATCAAATTAATGAGGCATTGAACAAGCAAAGATTTAACTATATAACTACATAATAGGAGTAAATTATTGAATAGATTGTTGGACAACCTCTATGGTCCTTAATTCTTCCCTAAATTAAACTCATTTTGTTTTGTTAAAACAACCAAACAACTAAGCAAAAGAAAATATTACATGAAGAAAGTGAAATACAAACAAAACTGCTAATGGATACAACTTATCATTATTGTTCTACAGTTAAAGAGCATGAGACACTAAAAACACATCAAACCGCTTATTCAATTAAATTGCTATATGGGTTAAACAGGTCAGTTTTGACAGTGTAAATGGTTTGATTTTTATAGTATCAATTCAGTTTGAAACGGATGGGTTAGACGGTTAAAATCGAACTGACCCGTTTAACTAATCGGTCTTAAACTTGAAACCAAAACCAAACCATTCACTAAACTGTTTTACGGTTTCAATGTAAACGACTTGATTTGATTTTGATTTCAAATTCACATCCTTACCATGTACACTCTCTTTGACCTTGACACTTGGGCAAGGGCATACACCTTGACAACAAAACTTCTACCCATAAAAAATAAGGGAAAAAGAAGGTTTTCTTATCGTGTGTCCCCTGCACCCAGACACAAAGACACATGAAATTAATGCCCTACCTCTCATGAAATTAGAATTCCATTCATATTGATGCCTTAATGCACATTCTCATTGGCTTTCACACCGATGCAAGGCCACATGCCCAGGTAATGATCTCTTCCCCAAAAAATAGCCTATGCCAGCATTTCCATAAGTCACTTTCCTCATGATGAAAAGACATCTTTGCCCTTCATACGAAGAATGAGATAGAGACAAACAAGGAATGCCGGCGTAGGGTGCACTTCCAGACATACATCCAAAACGAGGATCCAAGCTTCTTAAAATCGAGATTATTTTATTATGATCCACAGCTGGCTCCACTTAGAATTTACACGTGGTAGAAAAAAAGGTATCAAACTTAAAAACTATTTCAAACTCATTTCCATTTCTTTTGATCCCTAAAACTTCTAGACGAACAAGTCAAAATCAAAGGAAGCCGACGGTACTGTCGTGGTAGGCGAATCTCCGAGGACGTTCAACATCATCATCCAATTCTGCACCAGGTCTTCGTTCTCATCCAGCTTCAGCGTATCCCAACGATCTCTATCCCCTCCATTACTGGTTGTGGATCCAGCCACGGCGTCCGGCAGCCACTGTTGCTGCGCTGAGACATTGTGTTCCTCGTCCTTATGTGGCTTCGAATTCTGCTTCTGCTTCTCTTCCACAACTAATTGTTCTTGGGATTTGGAATTCTGATCAGGTAAGTCATGAGGGAATGGGAAATTGAGCTTGGCTCGGGGTCCACGATAACTAATGGCTGCGTTGTCGTAAGCTCTGGCAGCGTCCTCAGCCGTGTCGAAGGTGCCAAGCCAAACGCGATTGGCTGCCGCTTCAGGGCCTTGTGGTTTCATAATTTCCGCAGCCCATTTTCCCCAAGGACGCTGGCGGACGCCCCTATAAGTCTTCTCCTTATTTTTCTCTTTCCTCTTCCTTTCCGGCGGCTTTGACGCACCAGCACCACCGAAGAGATTGCAACCGAGGCAGCCGTCGATGTCGCAGAACATACACTTGTAAGCTTCTGGGAAGACCAAAGGTATCCCACCCTTTGCTGATTGGTTAAGCTCAGCAGGAGGAATGGATTCAATTGAGGAAGAAGAGGAAGCGGCGCTGCTGCTTCCACTACCAGAGATGACGTGTTTGAGAGCGGAGACTATGATGGAAGACTCCTGGGCGCTGCCGGCGAGAGGTAATGAGAGAGAGAATTTTGGTTCATGGTCGTGCTTGAGCCTTTTAGAAGGTTTCGCCATTCCTTTAGAGAGAGAGAGAGAGGAGATGGCGCTCTCTGGTCTGTTGTGTGGGAGGGAGAGGGGAGAACAGAGTTGCGGCTTTTATATAGTTTTGGTACGCGTAGATAGAGAAAGGGGGAGAGAGATAGTCTACGTGGCTGACGATTCAAAACAATTCCCGACGCGGGGTCAAGTAATATATCCTTATATTTTATTAAAGTTGATTTTGAAGCACGTGAGTCCAAGTGGAAGGATGGAAGGAAGGAAGGATGGTAGGGGACCACTGGACGTTGTTGGTTACTTCTTCGCCTTACTCGTTAGTCGTTACTCGTCAGCTCACTCTATGTTTGTGGAGGCGTCGCGTTGACAAGGCTTGTCGTCTTCCACGAAAGAAAGGCGGAAAGGGCGGTCCCCGGCGGCCACCTGTGGCCAGCGCTCTGCCGTGTTCTTCTCACGAATGGTTTCGGATCGGGTCATATCGTATCTACTATTAGATAAGGCGACCCAGGGGCTGCCCGAACAGTGTTGGACCTAGGGGGAGAGGGGAGAGGGGAGAGGGGAGAGGGACAAGCAGAGCTCTGTGTGTGAAAGAGAGGGGAGAGGGGGGAGGTTCGTCAAATTCAGATCATGGTTTTAGGTATCAATATTGAATCAGCCATATTGTACTGGTATTGACTAATATCTGATTGATATGGATCGATATCTGAACATGGATAAAATTGTAAAAAAATTTACATTTATTGTGAAAAATAAAAGCAAATTGTTTGATCCAGACCGTATCGACAGAACTGACCTCATTTAATTGGGATAAGGCTTTGTTGCTGTTGTATCAACTGTGTTTGATTTTGTTTCAATTGAGGGTAAATGTATTTAAAAAAAAAAAAAATAACGATAAGAACCCTAAAACACAACATGGTCTGTGTCCAGACTCCCAACACATGGGAGGGAGAAATAACCACCCTCCCCCACGAGATAAGGAAAAAATTCCACCCTTAATGATATTTCCCTATACAATCTTATTGACTCCTGCACTAGTGTAGACTCCACATACAGCTTTTAGGGAATCCTCTTCCCAAAAAATAAGAAGTCAACAACAACAACTTAGCCTCATCCCACCTGAATATATCCAAAAAATAATATTTTAATAATAATAAAAAAAGAAAGGCCATAACCGTCCAATTTGAGCCAAAAGAGATGACTCTCAATTTACTTTAAGATTGGGAGAGACTTTTACTGCTCATTATAAAGGCCCTAAGGGTATGTTTGGTTGGAAAGAAAATAAAAGTAAGAAAATTACATAAATACTTTAAAAAAAAGACACATATTAATCATTGCTTTTATCCATGACTTTTGTCTCATTTTTTTCTTTTTCTTTACCATACATTTCTTGCCAAGCAAACATAACCTAAAGGTCACAAAATCATCTCCACGGTGTTCTTTCTTTTAGGATAAGAAGATGCATGACGAGAAAACACACGTATGTAATTGAGAGTCTTCAGAAATAAAGGTTTGAGCCATCTCTTTTTGGTTACTATATCAGGTAACATAAACCAGTTGGAGTATGATTGACTTCATTATCTTTCTCATCGTCAGAGAAAGGAAAGCACAAAACATTTAACAATTCATTCAATCTTTCAGTTCATGCATCAACCCATCAACAAATAAGAGGCAAATTCACCAACCAACAGTTCCCAACTTGTCTAGTAGTGACACATAAATATGGAAGCAGTTGGCACAGCAATATATGGGGTAACATAGTTACACAATACAAAAATGCAGAAAGAGTGCTAAAAATACCAAAAGAGGGTCGAGAAACTTCAAACTGGTCAAAAAGCAAATGACAACATGCACAATGAGAAGGAATTCAGAGAAACAGGAAATGCAGGTTCAAATATCTCACATTCATCCTATTAGACATTTTACAAGACCTATTGGCAATACTAGGTGATATACCAAAATAGTGTTAACCAATAAGGGGTGGACATGTGTGCTGATTACAAGTTGGCCATATCCCCGGCCAGAGCTGGTCGTCTCTACCGACTAGGGGTTGTTCATCTCCACTGACCCATCTAGAGAACACCATGTGCACCACATGTCTTGACTACAAGGCTCATCTCTGCCGACATAACCATAACCATTCATAATCCTAATCATAGTCTTGTAACCCAACCATTGTCAAGTTGGCAGTTATCAGATCTGAGGTAATCGTGGTCAGGTTAACCGTTACAAGTTCGTCCACCTCAGCTAAGAGGGAGACCTGTCCACCAATAGAGTTTGGGTCCACGTTAGAGGGGAAAGCGACTTGTCCACCAATAACCATGAGCATCAACGACGATATAAGAAAGGAGATAGCTGAATAAGAGGTGTAATGGCAATCAGAACACTCTGAACTCTACCCCTTCTTCTTTCTTTCCCTATTCTCTACAATAGTACTGACTTAGGTATCGGAGCCTCCTTACCGGAGTACTCCTCCGGTCCTAGTTCTCTTATCCATTGATTGCAAGTCTTCACTGAGCAGAAATCTGCATTAACTCTTGGCAGTAATAACAAAACTGTATTGATTTTTCATGATTTTTGCAATCATCTGATGTATCATGGTCAATTCCTCAGAAAGAATGTCATTCGGTACAATGAAATCTGATGAGTTTGAATCAGGTAATTACACAGCTTCCTCGACTCCAACCCCTTCCTGATCATCAGCTATTACATGAATGATGAAAATCGTGCCATTACACCAAGACCGAATGAAAACGAAATTAAGAAGGAAACATTTTAAGAAAAAAATATTTCCACAAAAAATAACAGGTAAGAGTAGGAAAAAACTTCAGGGGATTCATGTCAAGTTGCTCAATAATTCCTACTGAATTAGTTTGCAAAGAATCCTAGTTGCTAAACAACAAGAAAATACTAATATATTTCTCATTTCTTTTCCTTGTTTCATCAAAACTATCCAACTTCAGATCCTACAACCCTGCAAGAAATGTTAATTTGTATGCAGAAGCAGAAGAATGGTTACATATCTAACATTCTGATCACATATGGACATATGAAAGAGAGGAAGGAGTACACCATTCCTAACGGTACCTATTGGATTTCTTTATTGTATTTGGGGTTTCATAGAACTGAGACAAATTTTATATATTATGAACAGAAAACAACCCGTAATTCCTGAATATATGACAGTGTGCCCACTCACCTAGGACCTCAATTTATTAATAGCTCAATGTGAAGATTACATTTCTCCACAATACTTCCTATTATAGTATCTTGGATGGAAATGAACAAGGCCTCGCAGAGAATTTTTGAATAATGGTGGTTCAGGTCTTCAGGACCAAAACCTTCGAAATGGGTAAAAAGATAAACGGCGCAAGAGATAGAGATTGTCGATGAGAGACGAGGAGGGTATTCAGAATTTCAGTTACGGGAAATTCTGAAAGTTTTTTGTGTTGACTTTGGTCAACAATAGAAGTGCATGAGGAAAGCATTGCAGGAATAGTTTTCCTTGCTATTCTCCTCTCTATTGTGGAATCCTTTGGTTTTGTTTTTTGAGTCCTCCCACCTTCATGGCTGCAATGACAAGGAGGGTCTGAAGAGCAAAGGCATAAGAGAAGAAAGGAAATTGATAGATGGGAACGGAATATCTTCTTAATTTTTTTTTAGGGAGAAGGTTGGGAATGCTACCAGCTTTCCTGGAGCTAGCGGCTCAACCAATGGGAGGGCTGGTATGAGAGGGGACATGGGGGTCAATTCCAAAGGGTAGGGAGAGAGTGACACAGGCTGGGCACCCCCAGTAGCCTGCCCAGCCTTTTCCCCTTTCTTTATATATATATATATATATATTTTTTTTTTTTTTTTAAATAATAAAACTGAAGTTAAAGGGCAACAAGTGACCATTTGTTTGTTAAAACATGGCAGCTACTGCCACTTCTCAAGTACCAGAAGTCAATACTAGAAGTCACCAGAACATTATACTCCCAGGGAAGATCACAAGGGGCAATCAATTCCCACCTTTTTCTTATGTGAACCCAAGGAGAAGGTCCATCAATTGACTCCACATTGGAAACCATGAGAACAACATTAACCTGAATCATAGTCATTCAAACACAAACCAATCCCTATTTGCATATTAAGGTTCAATTTATAATACGTGTGTGTGTGTGTGTCTGTTAGAAGGAGAATAAAGACAGAGCTGAATGAATAAGAAAAAAGAGGAAGGGCTACCCAAGCAGAAAATAATGAAACAAAGTCCTCTTATCTGCGGCCATACTTGACATTCAGGGAGGAATAATTCAAAATTCCTTGGTTCTTTGGAGGAAAGAAAAAGGATACAAAATGATTTAATCTTTTTTGCATTATCAACTATCTTTCAATATGTAGAAAACGGATAATTATTCCTAGAATTATCACTTTCAAAACAATATCAACCATCTATTAATTTTATTTCCAAAGAAACCATGTTTAGAATTTACGAAACCAGATTGGTGATTGGTGTTGGGGAAAATAGTGAGAGGTTACCAATGGTAAAGCAGCTCCAGACCTTCTCAAGTTCCACCAAGTTTAGTTCTAGTGGGTTGTGATCTCAACATTCTCCATTCATTGTGCACCAATCTATGCCAAACATTAATCCACAGGAACTCTGATACTGAATTCCCTGCAAGCACCATAATTCCTCGTGGCTTTTACAGGGTTTGTATCTATGGCCCTCGTCTGGAAAGATTAAACTAGTCCCATCCTCAACCTGCACCCTGTTCTCAAATAAATAAAAAAATTACAAGATTAAATTTCCTAAAAAGCAAATATAGACATGGAAAAAGCAATCAGGAATCTGTTGGGGAAGGATGAAAACCTCAGTCTTCTTGGGCCTGAACAAGAAAAAATGCCATTTCCTGCATGGTAGTGGAAGTGGGAACTATGAACTGAAAAGAGAGGAATGTAGGATCCAGTGTAAATTGGTTGAAGTCAACCAACTTCGTCATTGTTTCAGAGGATAAAAATGGAAACCAGAAGTTTGGACAGAGGACACAAGTCAAACAACCCTTAAGATGCTATCAAGCCAAGTGCAACAACTGGGATTCCCATCATACAACTCAACTCTTTTATCATACAAGGTATAAAAAGATACCATATCTGATTGGCTTAGGTGGACTTCTTGAGTGATTGAAAAGTTATTCTGTGTGGAAGGTTTAGATCCACAATGACATTGATCATTATTTAACTCTCTCCTTCAAACTCCTTTGTAAAAATCTAGGGCAAACAATGTAGAAACGCAACCCTAAAACAATGCAGAAGATAATGGAAAAAACAAAAACAAGCAATGCACACACAGATTTACGAGGTTCGGCAAGATTGCCTACGTCCCCGGTGAGATGAGATCCTGCTTCACTATCAATGGAGAATAGGATTACAACTCTTGCCCTCACACCTCTCAGTATTGCTTGTATTACAGAGAAAGAAACCATTGCTACAAATATACAGCGAAAATCCCTAATTTGGAAAGTACACGATTGCCCTCAAATAAAAAATTCGAGAGGGGGGCGCACACCCCCTGCTATGCAGCGGGGCCTCCTGCCCCCCTTGCAATCCCCACGGCCTGCTAATCGGCTAGTGGGATCGCCGTCCTGCCTGTCGAGGCGTTGCACCAGTACTCCCTGGATTAAACTGTGACAGAATACAAGACATAGTACACCAACAAATAACTCCATAAAGATGCTACTTACTGGTGGTCTCAACAAGGGTTGGATCACTTTGAGAGGCCACACCAAGATGTGCAGCATAGGTCTCTGTGTCTAATCGATTCCCCAGCAAAAAAGGTTCTGATCCATTGGTTCTAACAAAAGGAGAACCCAGTTTCCAACACCACCTGGCACGGGAATTAATGAATTATGATTTTGAATGGGTGCAGATGATTTCATTCACATTCCCAGTCATATACTACTGCTGATAAGTTTTGTTTACATGACCTTGATCATCTGGCTTGCTGCAGTTCTGAAGATAGCAAGTTTAACATTCTGCTAACTGCAAATCAAACATGTGTGAACTGAGAAGCCGAAGTCCTTCTGAAGTAGCCGTTCTAACTCAAAGAGTAGATGGGCAGTATTGCTGATACTTGGTGACCTGAACTACTTCATCAATATCTCCAATGGCAGTTATGCCTCTAAACCTGAACTGTTCCATGCAGAATTGTCCTCTGTTTCAGCATAACGGCTTAACAAGTCATCATTTGGGGTTCTATCACAAGCTCTGGTTAGCCAGTACCATACCAGTGCTTTAGAATAGGGCTTTTGAGCAAACCATTCAGAGGAGCACTTTTATCATTCTCCACCAGAAAAACTATCCATTTCGATGTCCACCCACCTCAAGCAGACTAAAACCAGGCACTTTTCTCAATCTTCTCTCTTCCATGTCAGACCTCACTCTACTGGCATCCATCCACCTCCCAGCTGCAGCATAGATATTAGAAAGCATCACATATAATCTGGAATTTCCTGGATCCATCTCAAAAAGCCATCTTCCAATTTGCTCACCAAGGTCAATATTGCTATGGATGCTGCAGGCACCCAATAGAGACTCAAGCAAACTCATAGATGGCTTATATGGAAGTCTCTTAACTAGTGCATAAGCTTCATGTAAGTGACCTGTCCGACCAAGTAGGTCCACCATGCAAGCATAGTGCTCCATTCTTGGTTGCACACCATGGTCGACCATAGAATTGAAAAGCATCACACCTTGCTCTACTAAGCCAGCATGGCTGCAAGCTGATAATATACTAATAAAAGTGACGTCATCAGGTCCTACCCCAGAAAGTTTCATCTCTGAGAAAAGAGAGAGAGCAGTTTCACCATCCCCATGCATCCCATACCCATTAATTATTACACTCCAAGAGACAGAATCCCTTCCAATCAATGAATCAAATATCTTTCTTGCAGTTGATATGTTTCCACATCTAGCATGCAAGTCTATAAGGGCATTGCCAATGACTACATCATTCTCAAAACCCTTGCAGATAATGTAACCCATCGTACACAGTGCAATATCCAGGCTGCTTAAATGAATACAAGCAGATATCAAGGTTAAGACTGTGACATGATCAGGTTCCATTTTCTTTTGAAGCATTTCACTGAAAGTGGCAATAGCAGCTTTGGCATTCTTGCTATGAACATGCACAGACATCATAGTGTTCCAAATAGAAATATTGTTCTTATCCGCCATTTCAAACAATGAGTGACATAAATGCACACTTTCAAATCTCGCATACATGAGCATAAGAGATGTAAGAAGAGGAGGTTCTGAGACAGCTCCAGTTCGAATAGCATAAGCGTGGATGGACTTTCCTTGCAACTCAGTCCAGCATACAGGTAAAATATTTAGCAAGGTTACAAAGTTTGGATTTTGATCCTCCGTTATCATTTGACAAAAACACACAATAACCTCCCTATTTAAGTTGTGGTTTCGGTAACCCGTTATCAGAGCATTCCAAGAGACCACACTCTTTTCAGGCATGGCTTCGAAAAGTAACCGACCTGAATGAAGTTCTCCGCAGTTGAGATACATGCTAATAAGTGCATTGACAAGGGAAACATCAGATATATACCCAGCTTTGATTGCATGGCCATGAATGGCCATCCCTTGCACCAAATTTTCTGACTTGCAGTAACTTGGGAGAATGCTTATCATGGTCACCAAATTGAGCTCCACATCCGCTTGCTGCATCTGCTGTAGGAGTTCAACTGCATTTCCAATGTGACCAGAATGAACACACCTGGATATCAAAATATTCCAGGTAACCACATTTCTTTTCTGAATCTTATTGAATAGCTTAAGAGCATAAGGGAGCTGATCAGAATCAGAGTAGAAAGCCAAGAGTGCATTTGAGACATTGAGATTGAAATCAAGTCTACTTCGAATGGTAAATGCATGGGCAGATTTACCAAGCCGAATGTCATCTGATCTTGTGCAGGCAGAAAGAACACTAACCATGGAGATGGAATCCGGAGTGAAACCCATAAGCCGCAAATTGTGGAACATGTTCAAACCCAACTCCCACAACCCATTTTGTACATACCCTGAAATCATAGAATTCCAAGAAAGGAGGTTTCTTTCAGGAATTCCATGAAAAAGTAACTCAGCAGAATCTAGATTTCCAAGCTTGGCATGCATTGATAAAAAGGCTGTAGCTACAGAAGTTTGGCATTCTAAACCATCTTTGATAGCATGAGCATGAAGGGATTCCCCACAATCAATGTCACCAAAATTTTCACAGGAGGGAATGACAGCCACAAAGCTGACAGCATTAGGCTGCATGTTTTCCTGGATCATTTGTTTAAATGCTTCCAAAGCATCACTAGATTTCTGGTTTTGTGTAAAAGTGGAGATCAATGCATTCCAAACAATGACATTTCTCTCTGGTAGAAAATCAAAAAACCTCCTAGCATCAGATAAATCCCCACAACCACCATACATAGAGATCAAAGCAGGCTCAAGAGATTCATCCGAGGCAACTCCAAATTTGACTGCAGAACCATGGAAGATTTTACCAATATGCAGAGCTCTCAAGCTGGTACAAACCGGAATGATGCTAGCCAAGGTGCTTGCATTAGGATTCAAGCCCATTATCTGTATCCGCCGGAAAATCTTTACAGCCTCCCAATAACGTCCATTCAGAGAATAACCTGCTAATAAGGCATTCCAAGCAACCAAGTCTGGTTGAGGAATTCTATCAAATATGAGGCGTGAGGTTGCGAGATCACCAACTTTCGCGTACATGCCTATGAGAGCAGTCTGCACAACAAGGTTATACTCAAATCCTTTTTTCAAAACGATACAATGAATTCCTTTTCCAGTCCGGTAATCTCCGAGACCTGAACAGGCCTTGATCACAAAGGGAAATGTGAAGTTGTCAGCCTGGCATCCAGACTTCTGACATTTTATGTAGATACTTAATAGATCATCAAATAGCCCATGATTGGAGAGGCATCTGACTAGTATGTTCTGCAACAATAAACTGGGTTTTTCAATTTTTTGAAAAGAACTGAGAGCAAGCTCCGGGGAATCCAAATGAAAACAGAATCTGAAAAATTCTCCGACTAGAAACTTGTCTTCCATCAATCCATGCAAGATGAGCAGAGACTTGAATTGCTTCAGGTCTGTGGTTTTACAGCAGAGGCTCAAGAGGCGGAGAAAGTTGGTTTCACCTTGATTTGTCGAACCATGTACAATTGAATATGTTGACGGTTTACTTATGGTTCTCCCATCTCCGAGAGGTAACGAATATGAGGGAAAAGAAAGACTAATGCAGCAGCGGCTGTGCACTTGAATGGTACGTAGAAGGAAATTGGCAGGGAAGAATCGGAGAGTAACACCCAGAAGCATATTTTCAAACAGGAGACCGTTCTCAATGTGTTCCCTCCATTTTCAGTTGGAACTTAACGAACCCAGGGAAAACTGAAGTTGATAACTCCATGAGCAGACTCAAGGTTTGCCCTATTAAGTGGTTTCGGAGTTTACCCATCTTCACATGACTCCCCCCCTCTCTCCTTCTCTCTTGAAAAGAAGAAGGGTCTTGGCCTGTAAACTTGTGGGTTTTGCTTAAAATTTTGATTGCACAAGTTCTTGTTCTAATCGTAAACAGCTTATTTAAAAAAATAAATAATTTTTTTTTTTTGTGTGTGTGTCTCTGATGGGGCAAATAAATAACCATAATTTGCTCGCCGTGGAGCCTGGTTGATTAGTAGGCTGTGATCCGATAATTATTCTTCCATTTGAAGGAAAATGGGGATAAATTTTTTATGTGATTCCTTTGGCAAGTTGGTTTTTTAGTACTGAGCATTATAACATATTTGGTGAGAAAGAAACAAAAAGAAATGAGCATTTACAACATAGAGTCTAGAACAAATTCGAGACGCTATCATTTTTGAGGTGAGAAATAAAAGCAGAAATAGATATTTTGCATCATCTTGGGGTTCCGTAATTTTAATTTCTCCCCCTCCCCCTAATTTTGACTTATCGTCTCTTTACCATGTTTTGGATTTCTTCCCCCCTTTTGTTGTATCATCAATTTGGATTATCTTATTTCTGCCTTCCCCCTATTCTTTGTTTGTTTCTTCCTTCGTATGTTGGTTTCTTAGGCTGGCTTGTTTAGTCCCTCTCTGATCAGGCTGGCTTCTGATAATTTTTAAGATGCAGCTTCTGTAGGGCCAAAGGGAGAAGATGCGTGAAAATCGCAAAATAGCAACTGGTGCAAGGCAACACGAGCAAATTGTAACAAAAGATGAGCTAATTGGTTCCCTGGGTTTGGAGAGTGAATTCAAACATCTTAGCACACAAGTCTGGAGGCTACCTTATTGAAATAGCAATGTCCAATGACTCTATTTCCTCTTTGAAGATGGGTTGAGAACAAGATCCACAATTAGCAAAGATTGTCAATGTAGTTCTTAGAGGGTGGGAGAGTGGAACTCAGCGCAATGAGAAGGTTACTCAATTGTGACTTAGTGGTCCTAAGTTTTATGTTGGAAAACGGCTTTTCTGCGTAGTTTTATGTTAGAATGTCAATGTAGTTCTTAGAAGGTGTAAGGCTGTGTACATTGTCCTCACCCCAAACCCCGCAATGGCGGGCCCCTTTTTTCGATCAATGTAGTTCATCCAAGTTTTATGCATGACTGCAAATGCTCAAGGACATGATCGCCAAAGGGCGTTTCTTCTCAAAGTCATTTATTAGGTAACGTCATGTTCTTGTAGTCTTCTTTACACACCTTGAACCAAGTGGGAGAATGTTATCTGATATGGCCAAAATTTTCACATCAGCCTATACAGATCTACAGGCTGTTTATGCAGGAAGTATGGGAATAATATAATCACCTCCACTTCCTTGATAGCAGCGAGAGATTGTGGTGGTTGTAATAAGGTTACCGGGTCCTAGTTTTGCAAAGATAGAAACCAACAACCCAACATTGCAGGCCTGACAGAGCTCTGCAGAAATCAGAAAACCCATTAGTGATAATCTATTAAATTTAAATCTTGAAGAGCTTAAATGGAAGCAAGCATTTGGTAATAAGAGAGGAGGCAGCAAACACGTTGGATAGCATGGCAGGTTTTGTTACAGTCAGAGAGGGTTCAGAGAGAGTTTGGAAGCAGAGAACCAGAAATGGGATTTCAAAGAAAAAACCAATTCAACTACCACTTACTGTATATCTCATTTTTCATTTAAAAAAAAAAAAGTTTCGACACCAAAAATCTTGCAAATGGATTTTACAAGAAGCCTAATATAGAACAATGGTGACCAAGCATAAATATTCTTTGATGGCCCAATTCTCTTTTCTGCTAACATAAAGGACAGAATAACAGATGAAAATTAGAAACTTCCAAGGCCTGATAAGCAGCTTTTCAAAGCTGATTCAGTAAATATCCACACCATGAGCAAGTCAGCATGTATATCCCCACAAGAAAGATGACTGACCAAAACCACTCGTATCCACCACTAGTCTTCATCCTCCGAATCTGCATTAGAAACCAAATAATGGCATTTAAAAATTAATAAAATAAATTGATATTAAAGGAGAAAAAAAAGAATCCGTCCCTCTGCCAAAAGAAGGTTGATTAGCCCAGACCTTCATCCACTGGTACAAGAGACAGGAATTTCAGTGTTTTTTTTACCAGCAAATAGGTACTTCTATAATCAAAGCAGCTTTGGTGCAGTCAAAAACAGAGAGGGGAAAAAAAAAAAGTGACCAAGGGGGGCATATTTGGGACAGTCTTGGAGCTCTGACAGATTCTAAGGGACTTGGTACATTTCCCAACTATAAACAACCAGATTTACCGGAGCCTGACCTCAAAAATGAATATCTAATATAAATTTGGAGAGGCTTGCAAAAGTCTTACCTGATCGAATATCTTCTCCAACTTTTCCTCTATTTTTCAATTGTCTCAAGACCATTGAGGATATGAGAATCCACCAGTATATGTGGAACACAAGTAGCGTCAATAGCATGGTATTGAACATGTAGTACAACAAACAAAGATAGGGGTCTGATAGCGTCAGGAGTTCACAGACATCATAACTGGAAAAATAATAATTATAAGAAATGAGCAAGGAAGATTAATAAAATTCTGCGAAATGACATCAGGATCCAACAAAAACACAGGGGGAAGGGTTAGCAAAAGAGAAAACAAGGAGAAAAAAATGGAGGCATGCACGAACCATGATGTCTTAATCAACCAAAATGGAAAGAATATTAGCCTTAGGATGAGCCATGAGAGAGCAAAGAAGCCAAATAACAAACTAGCCGCGAATTCTCTCTCAGAGTATTTGAATATTTTAGCAGCTTCTAGAAATACATCACTTGTATCATGCAGAGCAAGGATAATTGAACCAATCCGGAAAAACCTGTAAAGTGACATAAATTTTAATGTCACTGGAATTTTCCACAAATTTAGAGTAAATATTTCTGCACAATATTTCAATTGCACATGTGTAAACATGAAATGAAATTCACAAATAAAATGTCATGGCCTTGAGGCAAGCAATTCCAAGAAAATAGAGAAGGGGAAATTTAAAATAAAAAGATATCGTGAAATTTTAAAAACAAAATCATTTAATAAACAGAATTACAAATAATATCCCAAAATTGACAAAGACAGAGATGGAAGTTCTTCAAAAAGGTAGACTGAAACAAAAATCAAAGTGCTATACTGTGTACTTCCTCATCCAGTTTCAACATTCATTGTTTCAGTGAGAACTTACTCGCATAGCTCTAGGGTCTTCAAATTCTTTGCCACTCAAAGGCCTTTTTTTTTTTCATGTCAAAATTAGTCTTCTACATTTGGACTTATTTTACATGTTCAATTGCTACTTCTTTATGAGATGTTATAGTTGATGGAAATACATATGAATATATGATGCATGAAAAAATGGTTTCCAGAGAAAAAACTTCCCTGCAAACATGCTTCACAAACAGAATTTTGATTCTTCAAAAATGTCTCTAAGAAATGGGTTTGGGAAAATGTTTTCAGTATCTGAGAATAAATTAAGTGAGCATAACTATATTCCTCCAGATAATATCTGAATGTTTAAATTTCAGGATGTCTCAACTAATCAGTGAGTCTGAAACTTCCAGATTAGGATGAACATTTTATTTTAGATGGCAAGATGGCTCTTCCAAGTCAATGGAAGTGACGGTAAAAAAGAACTGCAATAAGACAGGTTTGCGATGAGTTCTGGTGAAACATTGTATCTACACAACACATATTCACAGATGTAATCAAGGTTTTTAAAATTTTCTAACATGCCTTGGAAGATTGTGTTGAATATTGGTAGGGGGGTTTTTCGGATAGGTGTGGTTTTGGGCTTGGCCTAGAAGTTAGTTGGTTGAGGTTTGGAGGTTAAAGGTTTCTATTTCCTTTATCACTCTGATTTTATGTTCTTTTTTAAAACCTAGGCTTTGTTGGTTGTTCACTTTCAGATGGTTACAAACCTACTATCTAAGGGTGAAAAATAGTATAACCCACCAAGGATTCAAGACTCCCACCCAGCCCTGGAGAATTATCATGATGAGGTTAAAGAGAACCATCTTCATCTCATCCCTTTCAAATCTTACTCTCAAACAAGATTCAATTGTCTTGTTCGATTGCATACCAAGTTAAACCTTCCACTCTCAAGTATTTAACTCCATTGATGCTTGAAAATATAAAATTTCATAGGTTATAAATGATAGTTTTCTTCTCAGTCTACTCATTATCTCAAGGCATTCTGCCATTATGCAATTATTTAGCACATTGTAATACCTTGCAAAAGCAACATAAATCTTGGGCTGATGCACAAAAGCAATACTACAACTATCAAAATTTTCACTAACATATAAAAACTGATACTATTTTAGTGTACTACTAAGAACAACTTACAATATTTATGCAAAAGAAATCCAATGACTTTGCTTAAATTCATTGTCAACCAATCAATGGAAACCAAATAAAATATACGTTAATCCTGCCCAGATAAATATTTCTCCTCCGAGCATAAAACAGGAAATTAAGCTCCTAAAATTTTAAAAAAGAAGTTTGTAGTCATTAGGTTAACTGCAATAATGCAAAAACAATTAGAAAATTGAATACACCTATCAATGCATAGAATAATACCTGGTAAGGTATGAGTATCCAATCAAGATAGTAGTAATTATATGATGAGACATCATTATACTGAAATCCTTCCTTCGAGTCTCCCATGTAATGAGAGCGGCAATGCTATAGATATAGAACCCACATTGGCACATGTAGAAAAGCTTCATAGTGAACCTAAAGAAAGAATTTTCTTAGCTCAACTAAAACAATTCATAACAATCAACTCAAGTACAAAATTTGTGATAAATTAGGGAGATCTATCTTGCTGTTAAGAATATATGAGATGTGCATAGGCACATAGCTAAGCAAATGCAAATGAACTTGCCACAATGATAAAATGATCTCAAAGACATTTAGTCAAACAATATGGAACTAATTATGAACTGGGGAACAAAGTTTAATACTATGGAATACATCTGAAGTAGCAATGAAGAAAAAACTAACTGATGGACTAACTCTCAAGTCTTAAATAGTAGAAACCAGCATACAGTGACAAAGTTTAATCTCAGGAATGTAGCAGAACCAAGTTTCACAAGTAGTTGCAACATCAAGGCTGCATGTCTCTAACAAACATAAAGAAGGTTCTCATCACAGATATGTACAGCTTAGATGCAAAAAATGATCAATCAAGATGTAGAGGTTGATAACATTGAGGAATAAAGGTTAATAGTATGTGAATAGAAGAAAAGAAACTGATAATGTCTCCCAACCCATCAATCTTAGTGCCACTATCATCAAGTTTGTAATAAATTACATAAATGCAAATCACCGTCAATCAGGACTAATCTGCATCTCCTTATTATCCTGCCCATGGCAAGTCAAAATTTGTAGTGAGGACCAAGGCCAAGGTTTTATGGAGATCTGATAGGCCAAATCACTCATCTCCTTCCCATTGGAAAGATAGTCATACTCCCTATGAGACAAATTCTAATTTTTTAATCACAAATGAATGTCTCAGAATATGAGTCAACGCCTTACTGACATGTAACAAGTTGCAGTTGGTCATGCATAGGACATTCTTTCTCCTTTCCAATTGGCATCATTTTCATATTCATGTGGACTTGAATTTAAGCCTGCAAAATTTCCACTATTTGAAACCGAATGGAATCATTTTACAGTGTACTTCATGGCCTGACATTACACAAGTTTTGTAGACATTGTCTTTGTCTAGGTCCAGCCATCTCTATTTCATTCTAATTCCTTCTGCATGCAACTGATCACTAAAACAAAATTCTGGTTGAGAAATGATAAATAAGCATTTTCTTGTACTTTGTAACCTCTCCAACTTTATTAGATAAATTCAGTCTTGGTTTACTCACTAGGATAGGCTGTGCATTCTTGCTTTTTCTCGATGAATGAAACTTTTTATTCACTTATAAAACGGTAGAGATTCATTTTCTTAGCCCAATTATGCATGAAATGCCATGCAAGGGGTAACAGCTTCATGCAAAAACATAAAATTACAATCTGCTTGTTGGTTTGTTCAAAAAGAAGCAAGCTTGAAAAATGTAATTGGTATTAGCCAGCAATAGATGCAGAACGCTTTTCTTCTATTTTAGTAATTTAATGCAACTCAAAATATTACTGCCAAAATGAAAAGTGAAATCAGAAAGTATAGGACATTACAATAAGCATTCGCCAACAAATGTATGCAGACTCGGATAGTAGAATGTAATCATCCTGTATCAAGAACAAAGATGAAGAAAACTTATAACTCACTTAAGCTCTTGATTTGGCCAGCCTCTAAGGTATCCTTGGGTGTCTTTGAACCAGGGCTCACGGTATGTAATTGTAAGAACAGATACTTGGACCACAGCATAGTATGTTAGCTTCCACAAAGACTCTGAAATTTTCACAATTTTTGCCTGTTTAGCCTCACAAATCTTCACTGGATCAGCTCCACTACTTAATGACCAGATGGCCAGCCTCTGAAAAATAAAAGCGAAGCAACCACATAAGAAATTCAATTTGAAAAAGCACTAAGACTTAATTGGGAGAGGGTTTCATACATGGGCATTGTAAGAAGGAATCTGCGCACTACAATCAATGTGGGGATGGAAAATGGTATCATACATGAGGGGCCTACATGGGGCCCACATGGTTGGAATAGGAGAGAGAAATGTCAGTGTGCGTCCCACTATTTATTATGCGAGGACGGTATAAAGGAATATTTACAAGGGCAGTGTAGCATTTTTTTCCCTTGACCATATTCAATATTACAACACAAAAGCACTAACACTCAATTGGAAGTTCGAAACAGACACAATCTTGCTAATCTTTTACCAGCACTAAAACCTAATCATTAATCAGAGCAGAGTCCAAGAACTAAAAGGATATTGACAGATTAAATAATCAAAATAAAATTCATGTAAAAAAATAAACACAGTATCAGATAGTCTTCCTAGGTGGATGAAATAAAGAAAATTTACTCTACAGGAGATGAGCAAGAACACAGGAATGCTTGCTATGTTTTCTTAACAGCAGCAAGTCTGCCATGCAGAACCAAGCAAATCAAGATCAGATTTTTTCCCAAAAGAGAGGTGATCTTCAACCACAAGGTTGGAGTTAGACATGGAACCATATTTTGTTCAGCAGTATGAAAGGAACTGCTAATAAGGAAGGTAAAACTATGGTATCACAATTTCTGGCAAGGAGTGGGACTGGCTGAGGAAGCATCATCAACAATTAGTCCTGTAAAAGCCGCAAGAAAGAAGTGTTGAATCAGCACCACAGAACTTCCTTTATCCCTGGATTTGGGCTTCCTACTGGGCTGCTATCATGCCCACCCTCTAAATTATATGAAAAAGGTATTAGGCATTTCTAAAGTCTGGTTTTTCTTTTTTTGATTAAGCTGCTTTCACTATTTTACTTTCTATCTGCTAATTTTTCTGCTTGTATGCGGTGATTCCTGCTGAATTACTTGTTCTCTTCAAATAAAAAATCTTCCTTTCAGTTTCATTCTTCTAGCTCAAGATCTAAACTTTCAAAACACACTCCTTAATGTTCCCTATCACTCATTTATCCAATATACCACACAAGAAACTTCAAGATTCATGCAGAACCCAAGAAACCATAATTAAGGACTAAAATTAGGGCTTTCCATCTTACTGCATTACATTCTCTCTTCATTGGCAGACAATATATTCTCTTATGTCATTTTGGTATAAGAGCAAAACCAAAAGAGCTAGTTAATCCAAACTTAAGGTGTAATTAAGAACTAGAAGAAGCAGCAGATAGATATTTGTCCAACTACCACAAGATGCAATAACAATGTTTCTGTGATGAAACAGAACATGTTACTTTTGAAATCAAGAAGGAATAACTTCCACAAAGTCTAAACAAGTTGAATACCAGAACGCCTCCACTCTCAATTTCCTTTCAACTTCAATGCCTTCACCACATTCTCTTTTTGCATTATGAGAAATCCAATAGACAAAAAAAGAGAATAGCACATGTAATTATGGGCGCATTTGAGCAATATGCCCTGGCATCTAATCTAAAGATGATAGGCAATGTTAATGGTTAGACAAAGACAGAACCAAATTGGAGGCCTATGTTGTAGCACACCAAGAATCAAGTTACAACATGAGTATGCTAAAGAAAATGAGAAAATCTGGACCCACAAGTAATAATGACAGAGAACCATGCAGAAGATATACTATTGTTGATGAGAAGCACCATTCTGTCATTGAACCAAAATTTCCAAAGTACAGCCAGGAGAAAGTCCCACTCCAATCTGTCATAGGCTTTCATCATGTGACGCTTCAAGATTACATTATGGCCAAAGCATCTTCTATCAAGATCCTCCACCAGTTCGTGAGCCAAGGCGATAAAGATAACGACTTTTGAAGCTGTGCTAATAGTGGTAAAGAATAAGGTACTAGTTTCAGTAGGAGACATTGATGTACACAATAACAGGCACCAGTCTCAGGGAAAGCGGCAGGGGCTTCGGTGATCAAGGTGGATGGGGCTGTAAATAGTGCTGGTAGTGGCTTGGGCAGTGCAGCAAAAGGGACTTGAGTGAATCTTCAAATCCTTACAAAATATCTAATAATAATTTCTGCACAGATGATTCGGTTTATCAAAAGAGAAATCATCAGAAGCAAATGATCCTCATAGAGTCCCGTACATCTTTCCTTCAGCTACACTTTTACAAACTATTGCACTCCGCATATAATAGGAATATGCCATGTGAAAGCCCTAAATTTCCTCTAGAATCAATCTTCCTCATTAATTAAACCCCTTGGACTGAATCTCACCCAAAAAACCTTGAATATGATCAGTTGTACCATAATAGTAGTTGTGAGTGCATTGTCTTCCTTCCTCTGCTTCTACCTAAGTTTGCTTGACTGGAATTTGGAATAAGTAATGGCAACCAACACGAAAAGTGAGCATATTTTAAGTAGGATCATCTATTGTTGTTATAATAACAATAGCAGACTTGTTGAACTCAAATCCCATTATACGAACGACTTAACCATCTCCGGATATAACAATAACGACTTGTTGATACAGGAATTATTCAAGAATAATTGAAACAAACAAAAAAATAGAGTCAAGAACCTTACACGAAACATGAAGTTATCCAGGAAGAACCTGGCAAAAACGAAGCCGAAGGCAAAGTAGATAGCAATGAAGAAATGCCCAAACTCAGGAGCACCATTGTAACTCCAGATCAAGTCCATGAGACAATATGAGCAAGGATTGAGATGTGGGAGAGAAGCATCAACAACAACAACAACAACAACAACAACAGCCGCTACAGTTGGATTTCCGATCCTCTGAAAATTATATTAACGAAAGGAATGCATTCGGTGACTTCCAATTCAAAGGTCCCAAGCTGAACAGAACAAAACATAATTTTCTTTGCTCTAAACCGCATTCCCAGTGAGAGGAGATAACCAATAAGCGAGCGATAGATAGAGAGACCTGCTAGTGAACAGGTCCACTGGTCGCAGGTTCCAATGTTAGAGAGAGAGAAAGAGAGAGAGAAGGGCAAACGCAATGAACAGGTTGGTCTTTGTTAGATTACAACGAAATCTTAGTTGGTTTCAAATATCGGTTGCGTATGTGTGTCTGCTAAGACAGCATTTAGGAACGAACAGCAACTGTTCCATTAATTTCCCTCCTTCCCTTCAAAAAAACACAGAACATTGAAAGAGAAAGAAGACCCTAATAAAGCTCGAAGAAGTCAAAAACTTGATTCACGACTCACGACTCACAAGTAAAAGAAGACGAGAACGTGGACGGCACGTGGAGTTGGAGGTGGGACCCATTTTAAAGTAACTTGGGTTCGACCATTCAACCAACCCGAACCGATCTTCTTCTGGACTCTTCCTGATGGAAAGTAGACGTGCGTCCGCATCTGGATTCTGGAGAGTCCGGATGGTCGATACTGCCTCAGTTCTGATCCGGGGATAAACCAGAATCGGCTTGGTTTGGGATCGGACCCCCATTGGCCGGTAAATACCCCTAAAATCCAAAATCAATTCATAACGTTTGAAACCTATTGGAATTCAGAATGTGAACATATATCAGACCATTTTTGTCCCTCCAGAACATGTTCTGAGATTGCATATCAAATATAGCCCTTATGGGAATTGTATTTCATAAGAACGTGAATGAGAATCCTCATTAGGGGTGTCAATTCAACTCGTTTACCCTGATCTAGCTCAACGTTCATGATGCAAAGGTGTGGACTGACGAGCAAAAGACTAAGCTTGCATGTAATTATAGACCTTCGATATTCTTAATATCTTGTAGATATGTTTTTCAACAAGTTTTTCAAGGGTTCTTTGATTGGGGACATGATTTAATGTTCAAGTGAAAGTTCTCTTTTCATGGTTGAAGCTTTTTTGGTTTCTTAATTTATATTCGTGATGAAAAAGAATATGTACGTGAGAATTGAGATGGGTTGGGAAGGCCCGTTTAGAATTAAACCTAACAAAGGCCCGGTTCAAACCTATTTATGTAGCCCGATTATAACTTGAGACCGACTGACCGATTATAAACCATACAATGCACCACCAAAGCTAACTTCGTTTAGCTACAAGGGTTTACGATGCAAGGCTTGAAAGTGGTCCCGCCTTCTCGACCAGTTGACACCCCTAATCCTTATCACAAGGTTGTCATGCATTGTTTTAACTATGGAATACCCTGCAAGTCAGCTATCACCCAAGGGGAAAGAACTTCGTGATGAACCCCAGTGATTAACTATGGGAACCAAAGTTTCTGTTTAATGACAAACTATATACTGTTTTAACAGCATAGACCTGGAAATCACTGATTTTGGTGAATTCTGAATTATAGATGATGCTAATAGATAAAACGTAACTCATGCATCACTCAATAATGGCGTTCTACTTCTACAACAAATAAACACGAACATTTGTATAAGGGTTGAGAGTCAAATACATAAAAGTTCCTACTCCATTAATGGCGACTACCTTCTTTCCCTTAACAGTATGTTCTCTGCAAATTTGAACTCCATTAATGGCAGTTTTAATGTTTCCATTCTTTCGACCCTATGAAACCCTTAGCTTGCTTTATTCCTCAGTATTCTTCTTGTAGTTTCAGCTTGATTTTGTGTACAATGAGAGAGCTTCAGTTCTGAAGTTCTGATCAACCATTGATGATCCCAACGAAAGCTCATTTATTGGGGATGGTCCCAAATGCTACAATTGGACCAGAATCACATATGGGAACCGAACCCAAAAGATGGTTTCATTGCACGATTTGGTGAGAGGAGGTTGTCGTCCACTGCCGACTTGTGGATGTACCTCCAAAAGAATGTAGCACTTGATCACGATCATGAAAGCTTGCACCTTCTTTAATAGCCAAATTCTTAAGGTGGAAGATAAAGAAATTTTTTCTCCTCTTCTTCAATCTCTCAATCCACTATTGTCTAACAATAATAGAAAACTAAATTGATATTTAATTATACATGAGACAAATGGGAATCCAAACTGCCTAACGCACATGAGTTGTTATAGGGTGCTAACAACTTCTTAAGGTGGCCACACGAACAGTATTAACCTAATGGTGATAGTTTCGGTTTGATGAAGAGTCGGCATTCAAGGGAGGAAGCCGTGGGATTGAGCGGGTGTGTGTAGGAGTAGGTGGCCATTGTCCCTGCTAGCACCTTGTAGGCTAGCCATATGCCAATAACCCTCAGTAGGATAGAATAGCAAAAAAAGCAAAAAAAAAA
>NW_024868230.1:96582-121665 GCF_013358625.1 Macadamia integrifolia | reverse complement strand
AAAAAAAAAAAAAAAAACCCACACTACAGCCCTCATGGTAGGGCTTTTATTAAACATATGATCGTTAGGATCTGCCAATAAGAACCCAATTCACTACATTGGCCTACTCCGAATCCTCGAGAGTTGGGCTGATTCAATTATGATTCTTGAATACCTAAACCTCCTTCCTAGAAATGAGTTAAAAATTATTTACCAAAAAAAAAAAAGAGTTAAAATTATGAAAAAATATTTTCACCATTTTCGAATTAAAATTGAAATTTCATCATGCCTGTCTTGTAGTTTTTGTTTTTTACCACACGGATTGGTGATGTACCATCTTTAACTAAATGAGGTGTGCCAGAGATCTCTCAATTTTCTTGATTTATTGAAATTATATAACTAACCATGTATGTCTACAACCTGGAACAATATTGTAAGTATTCTTTCAACTATTAAGAAATTGGTTTACATGAAAACCGGGTCACAAAAATACTAATTTCTAGATTGATCCATGTCTGCCCACTGCTCCTAGCTTCAATTTAGCAGCGCACAACTCTCTTTCCCACCCCCACCCCCACCCCCACCCCCATCCCCATCTCCCTTCTGTGACTTTGGTAAACTATTTTATTATGGGCAATGAGTGGAATACATATCTGTTAACTTCAATGCTTCTTCTCACTCAAATAAATAATATTTTGCAAATTCCTATTTCCCTAGATAATGATAGATGGAGGTGCCCCTATTCCAAAAAGGGGGTTCTAACCACAAGATTGGCTGTGAAATATTGTAAAATAAATATTCCTAACCTGATTGGATGCTCAAATAGGTTTATATGTTTATCTCTCTGCTCTCATTGGTTGCGATCATTTTAGAATCTCAAAACACATCCGAAATTTAAGATCTTCTTCTAGAAAATAGCACATGGCAGAATCTACACCAAAGATATATCAGGGCAATAGATGGATATGGATCCTACTTGTGGACCTGCGGTGGTTTCTGCCATAAATACCAAGAATACACTTGGCACATCTTTCTATCATACGAATTCACAACGAGAATTTGGGCAGCTGGCCCTCTTGGTCTCAGAACTGAAACACTATGTGTTAACTCATTTAATAATCTAGTTATGCATTTTTTTAATTCCGGTACAATTCTAACTTGTTATTTGAAAAACTTCTTTAATATCTTTTTTACTACTTACTACCATCTTTGGTCTCATAGAAATAATCTTATTTATACACATATTAAACCTAACCCACTTTCTATTCTACAACTTGTGAAGCAATGGAATGCCTATCTTGATCAATCCACAATTCAACAAGTGAATCTAACCCATGATACTTTCAGTTCATACCTTTGATTTATTAGACTCAACCTCACGAATCCTTATATGCGTGGGTGTGACTGATACAATTAGGAATGTTTCTAGATGGGCTAATTGCATTATCAACTCAAAAAAATTTATCTCACTTTATGCTAATTTTATGATGAGAGGAAAAAACATTGATGTCAACTACAGGAATCTTCTCCAAGGAATTAAGCAAGCTAAAGAATGATGGAATATAGGAGAAATCTGTAGCTATTCACCAGAGTTACAGTTATTGCTTTCTAATAGTAGTCACATTTCATGGCCTTGGAGCACAATCCCCCTCTTTTTTTTTTTTTTTAATGTCTATACATGTTTGTTTATACTCCATTTTTGGCTCGGGCCCAACGACGACATGGTACTATTATTACCACTACATAGGATAGCATGTATAATGATGACCAAATTAACTCAGATCTCGAGTTCTTTGTAAAATGCATTTGACTTTTTCTTCTTTGAGAATAAAAAAGTTCCTGAAAAGTTAAGTACCTTTGATTTTCCAAACGTTGGCCAAAATATTCATCTGACCTATACAATGCACAAGGATAGGTTTGAATGCTTTAAAATGTAACCATGGTTGGTTGGATGATGATGTGTAACCTTGAGTCCATCAAATTTAATTGCCATGTGGCACTTACTAGATATGTGATTGAAAGGATATCAATATGGCATTGTTAGACACCATTCCTCAAATTATTAGTAATTGAATTTCGCAGGCAGGCTCAAGTATAAGGGAATATTTGTCTCACTCTTAGTTTTTCACCGCAATTGATCTATTATATGGGTTAGGTGTGATTGTGTATCATTGGGATTTACCCTCGGATAGGAACCATAAAAAAAAAGAGCAAACAGAATGCAATTCTACCCAAAGTATAATTTGTGACATCCTAAGGCTTAAAGAAGAAACTTATTAAACCTGATCCCAAACCCTACACACTAACATGATTTAAGGTTTTAGAAAGAGCTTTTATAGGCTCCATCATATGTCTGTAAAAAATTACGTCAGTATCTTCAGACTTTTCCTTAACATCTAAAATCAAATGCATAAAATTCAAAATAGGTCGTTTGGTGCCATTGCTGACTTTGAAATGGATTTAGATCCTCAGTTAGGGATGGTTGGAGAGGGGGACCATCCAGACACAAAACAGGGAGAGAAAGTGACCGAGAAAGCAAGGACAAGATTATTTTTTAATGTCTTTTCTTCTTCTTTTTCTTACCTGATCTTTATTATTATAGTTAACAATCAAAATCTGTTATTAACTTGTAAAGAGGAAAGACAATCAATATTTCGATAGAAGTCTCCTCAGTCCTCACACCATCCAATTTTGGGGACCAACTGAATCATTCTCTCATTCGTTTTTCCATCTATCCATACTCAGCTTACTATACCAACTCACTTAACAATCTTCCACTGTTTAACTTCGACAAAAGTCTCTCTCTCTCTCTTTTGGGAGAAGTCACCAACAGGCAATGGGGGAAAGAAATAATCATGTTTAACCACTGCTCCAAGCATGTAAATCACACTAGCATCTTACATTCTTTAGCAGTTATCATAAGCTTACTCTAATTTTTATTGTTAGACCATAAGATCAAAAGGTCAGACCATCAATTGTCGACCAACAGGCCAGAACGGTTCATCATCCGATCCATTTTTTGAAACATTATTCACCACATCATATCTGAAAGCTTACCAACCAAACTTTGTACCAAATTATGTCAAATTTGATTGCTTTCTCACTTGTATGACCCAACATATATGGTGTATTCCCCTTGGTCTTTTAATGATTTCTGGTGAAACATTTTTTAGGCCTCAAAAGTGACACATATTGGTTTGAAACTTTTAATTATGAGTTGATGATGATGTGGACAATATGTCTATCAAATTAAATTATAAAAAAATTGTCATGTGGTAGTTACCAAGGATACAGTGATAAAGATTCTTGGTACAAGTCTCTTCTTTTTTGCCATAACTGTCTTGACACCCCTCAACACAACCAAAATCTGAATCCCACTCTTATCCTAAATGAACCCCCTCTTAGAACCTATAATCAAAATAGAAAAGGAGACTCCATTAGATTTCACTTAGGAGCCATCATATTATCTTCTCTTATGAACTCTGCCAGCAATTTTCTCTGTCATCAAAGCATAGAAGAAGATCAGGCATTTTGCCATCTTTTTAGAGCAAGTCTGGTTGTTGCGAAGGTGGGTGACAAATTAATTGCTCCAATCACAGGGAGGGGTAATGTTTAGAATTAGGTGCACATCTAGGTTCAATAATTTGGGGTTTCACTGATTAGGTTTCTCCATTAACAAGGTTCATTCCTTTGAGAGGGGTGTATAGATTTTAGATTCACTTTCAAGATTTAATGATTTAAGGTTTCACAGATTAAGGTTTCAATAACCCAATTCCATGGAGATTCCGGTGATCTCATCATTTTCTGGCGAGAACTCAGACTGACTCCTTTTATTCACGTCTTCAAATGAGGTCCATAACAGAACTACAGTGTTAGAATGCAAGCATGCAAAGGATACCTAAGAACATTCCACAACAAAAACCAACAAATTCAAGTACTATGAATGTAAAATCTGAAGATGTGATTGTCAAAGGTGATCATAAATCAAGGGGATCACCTATATTTTTATTGATTCATCTTTCTTCAACTAAACCAAATTGCGTGTAGTAAAAGAGATGGGGCATTGATCATGAAATTGTGAAACTAAATTTAGCCCATTTCAATTCCAGAATACAACGATAAAATTTACTCTTGAGTAATATTTGAAGGACCCAACCAAAAGAAGATTAGATCGCAGAACAGATGGGTACTAGGCTCACAGCTTGGATGGCTTTGGGAAAATGTCAGGAGTGAACTTCTGAGCGGCGCTCAGGCTACCCTTAATCCTCATGGCACCCCTGCATTCCATCAAGAAAATAAAATAGAAATGAAAAAACTGAAGCAAAGGGATACAAATAAACAATCAAAGAATCAAAATTCGATGCAAAATTATGGTACCTCATGAAAGCCATTTGAGGATTCATCTTCCCAGTAGCAACCTTGACAAAATCATCATCCTTGAATGAAAAGGTAGCATCAGGCTTGCCTTCGTAAGGACCTGAATTCTCTTTTACAATTTATCGAGTCCCAATTTGTTTTCCATTTTTCTGTAACCGACTGGACGAAATTACATGGAAATCAAAAGGAGGAAGAGAGAATAATCACCGACCTTTAGTAACCTCTCCTTTCTTGAGATCGACGACGTAAATCTCCTCATCGATTCCAATTTTCTGAGCAGAGATTAAAAAAAACGAAGAGGATTAGAAGGTTAGTACGGCATCTAAAAAATAGAAAGCGAAGAGCTTGAATAGGAAGGAACAACCTTGGGGGCTATGTTCATCTGATAGACGAGGCCGATCTTCTTGGTGAGCTCCTTACCGGCGTCGGTGGCGAGATGAAGCTTCATCTGCTCCAGAAGCGCCGCAGATTTAAGCTCGTTCGACATGGTTATGTGACTCAGAAATCAGAATAGATCGGGAACTCGATCGGGCGTCGGTAAAAGTTCCGGAGAGACTATTGACGTTAATTCTGACGAGTCGATGCGGGCGTGGGCGGTGAGAAATAGCAATAAATCATGAGAGATGAGATGAGATGGACACAACGAATAACTGCCCGACGTGGACAGGAAACAGATAGGATATGGTTATGTTCACGCAAACCAACGTTCTCTGCTACACTCTTCCTCCTCATCTCATGGTGACGTTTTCCTTTTTACAAAATTTGATTCAAGGTGAGTTCCAACAAAAATATAATATATATATATATATATATTTTTTTTTTTTTTTTGAAAAAATTACATGATTACCCACTTTTGGGTTCTCCTATATAAAATTACCTACAAAAAGTTTTGATAAACAATACCCAAAATTAGGTTTGAGTTCACGAAACTATTCACCCAAAGTTTTAGTTAGCAAAAATACCCAAAATCAAGTTTTGATTTACAAAACTACCCAAAATAGTGATTCTTCATCTTCCACATAAAATCATGTATGTTTTTATTACTAAAACTTTGAGTGGGTAGTTTTCTAAATCCTAACTCAATTTTGAGTATTTTTGTTAACTTGAACTTTAAGAGGGTAATTTGTAAAGGGAAACCTAATTTTGGGTATTTTTGTTAACTGAAACTTTTTGTGTATAATTTTATAAAGGGAAACCCAGAAATGGGTAATCATGTAATCTTCCTTATATTTTTTTGTGAGGACGTCCCGATGGGCAATAGAGGGGTTAAGTGGGTAAGATTAGGATCATAATGTCCATGGTTTTACCTCTATTATGTGGGTGTTGTTCCTTGACTTGAATCCATGACCACTTAATCATAATGGAGGAATCTTACTGTTGCACCAATAAAGTCAACCCTCTAGAAAAATCATATCTCAGAATATGTGAATATTTAGACTCGAAAGCTATTCTAAGAATGCATACCAATATGTCGATGATCTTCTTTATTTTATTTATTTAATTTAATTTTTTTTCTTTCACAAAGGTCTATCATTTTTTCGAACGTAGAAGAAATATTTCGTAGTCACAAACTCACAAGATTTTACATAATGTTCGACAAATAACATGTCCATTCAAGCTATTCAATAGAGATCATTTAGTGTGTATCTTGTGGATGTCCATGCAGGTCTTCCAGTATATTTGATAATATTATGCACTCTACCAAATTGGAAACGATGTTAGATTAAAAAATCGTAGAGGGATGGATGGTTCAAATTTGTCTTGTGATTTTTAAAGCATCAAAATTTTTGTAACATAGATAAGTACTTTCGGTAATATAGAGGTTAGGGACAAGGATCTGATGCATCAAGTGGAAGTGTAAAAACCAGGATGATCATCTTCTCATGCTCTATGTGAGACGAACTTAAGAATAGGATTCTGCTTGTCAATCCTACAGGAATGAGGCACTTAGGATCTGCACTTCCATCTATTACACTCTTTCACACACAACCTTACCGAAAAGTAATTGGGTTCCCTAACCAATATCCATTCCGGCGTTTATTACTACTCACCAAGAAATTAATGATAATGTAATCCAAGAAAAAAAAAATGTTTCTGACTAAACTCAAGAGAGAATAAATTGGTAAATAACCCAAGACAGCCTATCCTGGTAAGCTTGTAGGTCTCAGGACAGACCAAGTTTTTACCACGTGGCTGATCAAATGGGACCCAAAATTTCATGGAGAATTAGATTTCAAGGGTCCCCAGCCAATGTGCCCAGTTTTTAGCTGAAACAGAGTTTAGTAAGTAATGTACATGGATGGCTGAAAAAAACACTAGGATGCATGCCAATACACGAGAGTATTTGATTGAATTAGATCTTAAAATTTGACATGTGGCAAATCCAATCCTAGACCTATCCATACAACAGTCAGCTGACTTTTAGATTGGGTTTTGAAGATGAGTGGGGACTACCTAACGGTTTCCTTCAATCAAGACCCACTTGTTTGTTGCATCATAAATTTGTAAAATGAATCAGTTGAGAGAGAAGGAATTCATGACAGAATAAACCAGTACATCCTGACAAAATTAACTTCCATCATCCATTAGATACAGAATGAATAAAAATCTGCTTATCCACCTAACACCAGTGTGCTGCAATACAATACATGTCCATAACAGGCTATATAGAACATTAAGACTTATATAGACTTATATAGAGAATACTAATACCAGGGCAAAAACAACCCAATCCCCACAGATGAATGGTCGAAACTAAATTAGGCAACAGGTCGCCTTCCGTCATGTTTTCAGGTACCAGGTGACTATAGTAATACTACATAGGATGACTACCTAGATACAAGGAACTTTTAACATCAAAGTCCTAATACCCAAACGAAGTTTTCTTCATTATCCTGATGAACTCATCAGGACTGACTTCACCATCACCTGCACAATTCATTACCATTAAAACCACCAAATGCAAGTGATCTGCCACACGGCTGTGAAGCTTGTAAAAACTGTCAAAGAAAGAAGGAAAAGGAAAGAGAGAGAGGGAGAGAGGGAGGGAGGGAGGGAGGGAGGGAGGGAGAGGGTATCCCAACCAGGAGTCAAAGATCTATATCGGAACCATGATCATTAACAACCAATTCCATACATATCCTCAAAATCATGATTCCAACTGCTACTATTTAGTTATTCATCTGTTTTGGTAAGAAGCAATCCATGCTGATAGCAGCAAAGAAGTACGAAGAAATAGTGGGCTTTTGTAAGAACCCAAGGGTATAGCTATCTTAGAGGCTCCCAAGCAATAAATGATGTGGAAACAATATTTTGAGGAAACCTTTAAGGCCATCAATCTCCCAAGTTCACCATCAGAAGTTGCCCATATTTTGAGGATCAAATCCCCTCATAGGACCCTCCACTTGATGGGAGTTTGGGCCCGTTCTGAGGCCTGATGTGTAAGATCCCAGAAATCTCCTCTTTGAGCCCTAAATCAAGAATCGATATAACTCCAGATTGGTCCATTTTTTTGTTACATCTCTGATCCTGCCTGGGGTTAGGTTACTCGGTACCTAGCTCTACATTAGTGGATATCCATGACTTTCTGCTTTACCATGGTGCAAGGTTGCGGAGTAAAGAAATTCCTTGCCTACAGCTCATTCAATAAGGTCCTATGACCATTTTTGTACATTGGATAGTTTAGATAATAAAGATGGGACTCCTATTTCCTGGAAGGGGGTTGGGTGGCACTATGTTCCAATACCTTGTTAAACCAGAGAATTTCTTCTTTATCAAAGAACAAACCTTTTAACCAGTGATGCTATATAGAAAATGGGGATCTATCACATGTCTGTACTTTTTGGCCAGGACAAACATGATACCCAGCCAACAGCTTAGGGAAGATTTATCAAATTATCAGCAAGAGGAGGCAGTTCATGCATAGAACTTGATAGATCAAGGAGGAAGTGAATGAGTACATGAAGCACCAACAACAATATAATGTAACTGGATATGCCTCCTCCACATTTAATGTCTGGTTCCATCAAATTCAAGCCAAAAACTGGCAGATCCTGCCAGGACTGTCTTAGAAACAAATCCCAACTAGACAAGCTGGTCTAAAATGCTTGTTACATATTAATAGAAATCTCAACAAAATGTGTCCAAGATTTGAGTCAATATTTAATCATTCAAGAAAAAGGGAAGTCTTAATCTTCAAATGGAAATATGTCACACGAAATTAGTAACGTGGGAAAATGCTTATCAATGCCATGAGGGCTATAGGTTTTAGCTATACTGAAGGACATATTAAGAGGGGAAAGAATGTGACACTTCAGAATATTGACCATGAAATGTGATAGAGACATCTACGTATACCAGCGGCGTAGGCGCAAGACCCAGCCATATGTGCACTCTATTTGGCTGGAGGAAAGCTAGAAGAAAGAAGAAGGAAAGAGAGGGAGTCGAACCAGCCTTCCCAGCACTGGGTTCGACCCCCCTTTCCTCCCAATCGGATCTTTGTGGCCCCCACCAGATTTTGTTTTATTTTAGTAATTTACTTTAGTTCATCTTATTATTTAACTGTTTTGAATAATTAGGAAATTAGGTATTTCTTTCTATTGGTCTATTAGGTAACTTCTTATTTCAGAGGTTGTGTTCCTAAATAACTATTTTTATTTTTGGTAATTTTTTTGTCTTTATATGTGTAAGGCCATTGGCCATCTCTTTTTTTTTTAAATTAATGAAGAATATTGAAAGAAAAGAAAGCTCCCAACCCCCTACGACTCTTCTCTCTCGCTGCCCTCTCCCTCTCACCCCTCCCCCCTTTCTCGACTTTTCTCTCTCTTTCTCTCTCGTTAGTCTCCCTCTCTCGCTATTCTCTGTCTTCTTGTCTCTCTCTCTCTTTCACTGTCTCTGTTTTCTGGCTACCGTTATGTCTGCTGCAGCTACTAAATACTACAGATTGAAGACCATTTCAGTTGCATAAAGACCCATCGGAATGCTGCTGAACACTTCATCATCAAACTGGAACTTTCCCTTCATCAAATAAGGTGGACTGCACCTCTGTTTTGAAGGACTTCGGTTTCTCCTTTCCTCCTCAGATCGGGACAGCGTTTAAGGTAAGTAAATCCCCCACCCCCATTCCACTTCCTTGACTGTTTACTACCTCCCTGTTAATCCCACTGAAGTCTGAATTAGCCTCTGTTTCTAGCCATTATTATTTCCTGCTGTCCTTTAGAATTAGCCTGCTGAGTCTAAAATCTGTTACTGTTGCTCTTATATCTCTGTCCTACTGAACTTACATACTGCTGCTGTTTACATACTTAATTTTCTGTGATTAAGAACTCTGCTGATCTCTTTAGTAGTTGAATGACTTAAAGAGAGCATGATACCTACTCTTTGAATTCTTGAACTGATTTGTGCCTAACTACATTATGTTGCCATGTTCCCTTCCCCATGTTTCCCGCTTGAGATTTATGCGGTTTAATTGCTTTTCCGCCTATATTACTATTGACTGCTGTTGCATTGCTTACTGTTTCAAATACATATGCATGCTGGTCTTTGTTTGTGCAGCCCCACCAATCCTAATCCCAACCTAAGTCCTAGTGAGTCAATATCGTCCACTTGGACAGCACTTGTAGGAAGTCCCATTGTCTAGGTCCCCTCCTACATCATTTTGGTATTAGAGCATGGTATTGGTTGGTCTTGTCATGATTGGGTGTCACTGTCACTGTTTACATGTCTTGTCTTTTGAGGTCTAATCTCCGTCACAACCTGTTCATAGTTGAGTCTGAACAAAAAGAGTGTTACCTTAGGTTAAAACATACCCTCTTTCTTCTTCGTTTGGCAGGACCAAATAGCATTGGACGCTATTCCCACCAGAAACACATTCTTGAGAAGGAAATTTCTGACCTTAGGATCGAGAAGGCCAACTACCTATCTCAATTGGAGATTTTGAGTAAGCCTTGAGTCTTTATTGGCAACCACACCTTGGCTGCTCTCTTTCTTTATGTCCACCCGTAGTGGTAGAGCATACCAGGACATGTCTGACCCTCCTAGTACCACCATTCAGCCAGATCAATGGGCAAGAGTCATCCAACGGAACAAAGAGTTTCTGAGAAACCTTCAAGCTGAATTAACTGCCACTAGGACTGAACAGGAAACACTGTTGGCTGATAGAGAAACATTGTTGGTTGATAGAGAAACATTGTTGGCTGATAGGGAAGCACAGGCTACTCATCTCCAGACAATTACCAATAGGCTTGCCGCCCTTGAGACAAATGCCCTAAACTCAGACGAATGGCAGGGCCACAACACCTTAGGCACTGGACCTAGAACAAGAGCCCCTAGCCCTGAGATAGAGAACGACAACCACACTGATGGTTATGACCGGATAGGGGATAATTTTATAGGCACAGGGCGTGGTAGAGGTCGGGGTAGGGGTCGAGGACAACCTGCTCCAAGATACCACACTCAATATGGAGATGATGAGGGTTATGAGCACTATGATAGGGGTTTTGATGCTAGGCGGATGATTAAGGTAGATGCCCCTACCTATGATGGTCAGATTGATGTTAGGATCCTTCTAAATTGGATTAAGCAAATGGATAGGTACTTTGAGTTTTGTGATATGCCTGAGGAAGTCCGTTACAGATTTGCTAAGTTCAAGCTTATCGGAGCCGCCCAGGACTTCTGGACAGACCTAGAGTACCAAGAGGCCAACCTAGGACTTGAGCCAATCAAAATATGGGTAGTAATGCAAAAGAGGCTCAAAAGGGAAGTCTTGCCTATCACCTATAGGCTACAGTTGTTGAATAACATGAATACCCTGAGGCAAGAAAAACTGACTGTGACCGAATACATGAGCAAGTTCAATGAGTTGAAAATTAGAAGTCGTATTCGAGAGGATGTTGAGCAGACACTTTCTAGATTCCTTACTAGGCTCAACTCCGAAATCCAGTCACGAATGGCACCCCACCTTGTGCGAGATGTTCCACAGGCCTTCTGGGTAGCCCTTGAGGTGGAGTCCTCCATAAAAACTTATTCTTAGAGGAAGAGCTTTCAAGGTGGGGAGTCCCACTTTAGGAAACCACCCCAAGGTTTAACTGGATTCCCAAAATCCCCTGCTGCACCACAATGAAAATTTGACAATAGAGGTAAAGGAATCTTGGGAGAAGCACCTAAGAGCAGTGGGCAACAACAATGCTTCAAGTGTCGAGGGTATGGTCACTTCTCTAGAGAGTGCCCTAACAGAAATCTCTATGTGGGGGAGCAGATTCCTGAAGAAGGTGACCAAGGGGATTTTCAGGACCATAGACCAGATGAGACCATATCTGATGAGGACGCCGAGGAGGCCGGTGACCTCAAGCTCAGTATTGTGCGATGCATGGTCTCACAACTTAGGAGTAGCGATGATTGGCGGTGAACTAATATTTTCATCACTTACACATGTCATCAGGGTAAGAACTGCTGCGTCGCCATAGACAATGAGATGTGATCACCAAGAGCGTTATTGCTCGAATGGGCCTCAAACCCAAACCCCACCCCAAGCCTTACAAGGTTGCCTAGGTAGATCAGCCCACCATCCCCGTTAATCTAAGGTGTCTAGTTCCTCTACACTTCGCAGGATATGAGGATCGAGTGTGGTGTGATGTCCTAGAGATGGATGTTGCCCACATCATCCTAGGTAGACCCTGGTTATATGACTGGGATGTCATCAATTATAGGAAGTCTAACACCTATGTCTTTGAGTTCAAAGGGAAGAAAATTAAGCTGACCCCCAGTGCCCCTAAGGAAGTAAGTGTTTAAGAACACAAGGGAAGTACATCCAAACACACCCCCACCAAAACACTCAACATTTTAAATCAACAACAATTTGAAGGAGAATGTCAAGATTCAGGGTTGATTTATGCTCTAATTGTCATATAGAGTAATACCGATAAGTCACGCTTATTCACTAAGGCTCCCAGAGAAGTATAGCCCTTGCTGCGGAAATTTGAGAGGTTATTCCCTGAGGAACTACCTGATGAGTTACCGCCTACGCGTGACATCCAGCACACTATTGACTTAGTTCTAGGGTCCTCTCTCCCGAACTTACCCCCATTACCGAATAAATCCCAAAGGGCATGCCGAACTCAAGTGGCAAGTGGATGAATAGTTACATAAGGGATTCATTTGGGAGAGCCTTAGCCCGTGTGCAGTATCTGCCTTGCTCACACTAAACAAAGATGGCACCTGACGTATGTGTGTTGATAGTAGGGCCATCAATAAGATCACTGTCAAGTATAGGTTCCCTATCCCTAAACTTGATGACATGTTGGATATGATGGCCAACTCATCGATCTTCTCGAACATTGATCTCAAGAGCGGGTACCACCAAATTCGGGTTAGGCCTGGAGATGAGTGGAAGACAGCCTTCAAGACGAAGGATGGCCTTTTCGAGTGGTTAGTCATGCCTTTTGGCTTGTCAAATGCACCTAGCACCTTCATGAGAATAATGAATCAGCAACTTCTTAGTGGTCTACTTTGATAACATCTTCATCTACAGTAAGACCCCATCTTCCCACCTGGATCACTTACAGAAGGTTTTTCATGTGCTTCTACAAGAAAAACTCTATGTTAACCTCAAGAAGTGCACTTTCATAAGTGATCAAGTCATCTTCTTAGGGTTTGTTGTGTCAGCCCAAGGAGTGTTGATGCAGAATTGAGGCTGAACCGGGTTGACCATTTGGGCAATCTCAATCGAGGCAAACCGGATCCAATTTGATTTTTGGGATTAGTAGAATATCTTAGGATTTATTTTATTTAGGAAATAATGAGTTGTTTTATTTGGGAAGATATGTAATCTTTTATTTTTGGGTAGTTCTTAGTCAATTAGGGAGTTTCCAGTTTGAGTTTATTTTGTTTCTAATTTCATTAGTTAGAATTTAGAAAGCAAATTAGGAGTTGCTAATTTAATTTTAGATTTTATTTAGGCAAGTTTTAATTTCAGTTCATTATATAAAGGCATGTAACTCAAGATATTAGACAAATTTTGAATGATGATTTAATTAATTGGTTGAAACTTTATGGTTTGCTTGGTCGTGGGACCTTCTTCCCCCTTCCCCTTTGTGTGATTCTTCTCTTCTCCTTCCAATTCTGATTTCTCTCAGAGATTTCTTTCTTCCCTAAGGCCCTCCTCCATCAAGTGGTATCAGAGCCGAAGGATCCTCTCCTTCGTTCTCTTTTTGTTTCCGTCTTTTCTCCTCATCACTCTCTTCTTCCCTTTTGTTTTCCCTTAGCGTGCCTAGTTCTTCCGAGAACTAATATCCAAAAAAAAAAAATTCCCACCTTCCGCAGCAACACAAAACCCTCCCTATCTTCTTCCCATTCTTAGTTCTGATTTCTACTGAGACAAGACTGAGAATAGCATTCAGGAAAAAAAATACTCTGCTGCAAACAGAGAAGCCAAACCACAACTCCACCGACCTATTTTTTCTTCAGTCTCATTCGAAACACCCTCTCCAGGGTTCTGTCCAAAATTAAAAAAAAAAGAGTAGAGAGAGAGAGAAGACAGAACCAGAAGGAAGCGAAGGAAGAAGAAGAGAAGAGGTAGCGAGAGGCAAGATCGAACAAAAAAAAAAAAGCAGACATACCTGGTTCCAAGTTTTCTCGCCTCCCGCTGCACATCGACTTTCTTCATTGCGAAGTCCCCGCAGCTGATTGAAGTCACCACCGCTGATCACAACCCCCATGGAAGTCACGATCCATTGTTGGAGTCTAAGATCCCTGGGTTTCTGCCTCTGCTTGTCATAGCCAAAAAAAGACCCCTGGATCTCTCTCTCCTTCCTTGCTGGCTTCGACCAAGAAGCAAAACTCCTCATTGCCCCTTCAGTCGGCCAGCGGTAACCCCTTTCTTCCCCACGATTTCTTTTTGTTTTTTTTTTCTTTCCTTAATTCTTCTGATTTTCCAGAATTACCCCTCCCTTCTTATTACATTCCCAATTGTCCTATTATTTTTTTTTCTACTTCCACATATATCCCTTCCTCTGAAGTGATATGTTGTGGGTTTACAATTAGCTTCATTTATTTACAGTTTTGCCACCCACTTGATTATTGGAGTTGGTGTCTTATTTGTGTGAGACCCAAAGCAAATTTCCTACAAAATCCTTTACTCCGATGGCATTTCCCCTTGAATTTATTAATCTTATTGGGGAACTTAAGAAGAAATTTGATGATGGATTGAAGGAACATCGATCGGAATCCCAAGAACTTCAATTAAATTTTCAAAAGCTTACCGAAAGTACCATACACTTATGTGATAAGGTGTGCAGCATGATCGAGGACGGGTTAGTGGTGGAAGAGCCAGTTGACCCTAAACGTGACAACCAAGATGAATTGAATGATCCAATCAAGGATGCATCTAAAGAACTGATAAGTCGTCCAATTTCAATTGTGAAACCCCACCATCAGATTCTAATCAAAATTATATCATTTGTTGACGACCATCAGAAGATCTTGACTGTTGATCATAAGAAGTGTTGGATCTTTACCTTGACAAAGCCGTTGATCGTGGATGTTGATCGAGAGGTGCTAATCCTCTCCTTCTATAAAACTCGTGGTCGAGTTTTTCTCAACATCAGGGGAGTTGATGCAGAATTAAGGCTGAACCGGGTTGACCATTCGGGCAATCTCAATTGAGGCGAACCGAATCCAATTTAATTTTTGGGATTAGTAGAATATCTTAGGATTTACTTTATTTAGGAAATAATGAGTTATTTTATTTGGGAAGATATGTAATCTTTTATTTTTGGGTAGTTTTTAGTCAATTAGGGAGTTTCCAGTTTGAGTTTATTTTGTTTCTAATTTCATTAGTTAGAATTTAATAAGCAAATTAGGAATTGCTAATTTAGTTTTAGATTTTATTTAGGCAAGTCTTAATTTCAGTTTATTATATAAAGGCATGTAACTCAAGGTATTAGACAGATTTTAAATGATGATTTAATTAATTTATTGAAACCTTAAGGTTTGCTTGGTCGTGAGACCTTCTTCCCCCTTCTCCTTTGTGTGATTCTTCTCTTCTCCCTCTAACTCTGATTTCTCTCAGAGATTTCTTTCTTCCCTAAGGCCCTCCTCCTCCATCAAGTATCTGCTGACCCTAAGAAAGTGAGCGATTGTAGAGTGGCCTAAGCCAACTAATGTCTATGAAGTGTGAAGTTTCCATGGCTTAGCCACTTTCTACAGGAGGTTCATATACTGGTTTAGTTCCATTATGTCTCCTATCACGGATTGCACGAAAAAGGAGTTTCAATGGACTAAGAGTGCTACAAAAGCCTTTACTGAGATTAAAAAGCTTATGACTGAGGCCCCCGTCCTGTGCCTCCCAAATTTTTTTAAGGTCTTCGAAGTAAACTATGATGCATCTGGTATTAGAATAGGTGGTGTCCTAGGGCAAGAAGGACACTCTGTTGCCTATTTTAGTGAAAAGCTTAATAAAGCAAAGCAACGATATTCCACATACGACAAAGAATTCTATGCGATTGTCTAATCATTGCGCTATTGGTGACATTACCTTCTACCGCAAGAATTCATGCTATTCTTTGACCACCAGGCTCTAAGATACCTGAGTGCCCAAAAGAAACTAAACTAGAGGCATGCTAAGTGGGTCAAGTTTCTCCAAGAGTACACCTTTGTACTCAAGCATAGATCTGGTGTAGAGAATACCGCTGCAGATGCACTAAGTCGGGTAAACATGTTCCTCAGTCGCACAAATGCTAGGAGTCAGGCTAGTGTGTTGCTTAGACCATGAGTGTAGAGGTCGTAGGATTTGAGCGAATCAAAGACCAATACCTCACCTGTCTTGATTTTAGTGAGCCGTTCACTTCCTTAAGTGGAGGTAACCTTGTCAGTCGCTCGGACTACCTACTCCGGGAGGTCTTCCTTTTTAAAAGAAGCAAGTTATACATTCCTAGGACCTCACTCCGAGATTTCCTGATTTGGGAATTGCATGCTGGGGGAGTCGCTGGCCATTTCGGTAGAGATAAGACCATCACCCTCGTTGAGGACCGATTCTTTTGACTAGGACTGAAGAGGGATGTTGCTAGAGTTGTGAGTCAGTGTAGGACATGCCAGACTGCCAAACAACAAAAGCAAAACACGAGTTTGTACACTCCCCTACCCGTTCCCCATGCCACTTGGCAGGACCTTAGCATGGACTTCGTGCTTGGTCTGCCAAAGACTTTGAGAGGCCATAATTCCATTTATGTGGTTGTAGATCACTTCTCGAAGATGGCCCATTTCATCCCATGCTCTAAGACCTCTGATGCATCCATAGTAGCCAAATTTTTCTTTAACGAGGTTGTCAAGTACCATGGGTTGCCACTCACCATAGTGTCCGATAGGGATGTTAAGTTCAACAGTCATTTTTGGAGGATCCTATGGCGGATGATGGGCACTAAGCTCCACTTCTCTTCAGCTTTCCACCCTCAGACTAATGGTCAGACTGAAGTTGTCAATAGGAGTCTGGAAAATTTGTTGTGTCGCCTCATAGGAGAACACCTCACCAGTTGGGATCGAGTCCTTAGCTAGGCCGAGTTTGCATACAATAGCTCTAAGAAACGTACCACTGGTCTGTCACCCTTTGATATTTGTTCAGGATACCAGCCCCGGGCACCCATAGACCTTGTCCCAGTTGTGTCCAGCTCTAAGACCTCCCCGTCAGCCAAGTCTTTTGCTCAGCACATACATGATTTGCATGCATGTATAAGAAGACAGATAGCACTGAGCAACGATCAATACAAGTCAAAAGCGGATGTGCATAGAAGGCTACAAGAATCTCAAGAGAGAGATATAGTGATGGTTAGAATCAAGCCGCAGCGTTTTGTTAGGGGAAAAGCGAGCAAACTACACACTCGTAGCACAGGTCCTTTCAAGGTTCTTAAGAGGATAGGTGCCAATGCCTATGTCCTTGATCTACCAACTAATATGGAAATCAGCAATGTTTTTAATGTGGAAGATCTTGTACCATACCACGGTGCCTCCACCATTACCCCTTTCTATCCTGATGACCTTGAGGACTTCCCTTTCACCCTTGATGATACCGCTGAACCAACCTAACCACTTCCCCCAACCTCCCTACCACCTGTACCTAATGTCACGAGGAGAACTGAAGAAGTTGAGGAAATCCTTGATGAGAGGACTGTATCCACACACAGGAGGTTCCAAAAAGTTCTTGGTCAAATGGTGTGGAGGTCCGGAAATTGACAACACTTAGATCACAGTACAAGAAATCCAACAACTCAACCCAGATCTGCTTAAGTACTACATGAGCCATAATTCACCGGAGGTGAATTCTTCCAAACCTGGGAGAGTTGATGGGGACATCTACGTATACCAGCGGCATAGGCGCAAGACCCAGCCACATGTACACTCTATTTGGCTAGAGGAAAGCTAGAAGAAAGAAGAAGAAAGAAGAAGGAAAGAGAGGGAGTCGAACCAGCCTTCCCAGCTCTGGGTTCAACCCCCCCTTTCCTCCCAATCGGATCTTTGTGGCCCCCCACCAGATTTTGTTTTATTTTAGTAATTTACTTTAGTTCATCTTATTATTTAACTGTTTTGAATAATTAGGAAACTAGGTATTTCTTTCTATTGGTCTATTGGGTAACTTCTTATTTCAGAGATTGTGTTCCTAAATAACTCTTTTTATTTTTGGTAATTTTTTTTCTTTATATGTGTAAGGCCATTGGCCATCTCTTTTTTTAAATTAATGAAGAATATTGAAAGGAGAGAAAGCTCCCAACCCCCTACGATTCTTCTCTCTCACTGCCCTCTCCCTCTTCTCGTTTCTCCCTCTCGCCCCTCCCCCCTTTCTCGACTTTTCTCTCTCTCTCTCGCTATTCTCTATGTCTTCTCGTCTATCTCTCTCTCTTTCACTGTCTCTGTTTTCTGGCTACTGTTATGTCTGCTGCAGCTACTGAATACTACAGATTGAAGACCATCTCAGTTGCATAAAGACCCATCGGAATGCTGCTGAACACTTCATCATCAAACTGGAACTTTCCCTTCCTCAAATAAGGTGGACTGCACCTCTGTTTTGGAGGACTTCCGTTTCTCCTTTTCTCCTCAGATCGGGACAGCGTTTAAGGTAAGTAAATCCGCCACCCCATTCCACTTCCTTGACTGTTTACTACCTCCCTGTTAATCCCATTGAAGTCTGAATTAGCCTCTGTTTCTAGCCATTATTATTTCCTGCTGTCCTTTAGAATTAGCCTGCTGAGTCTAAAATCTGTTACTGTTGCTCTTATATCTCTGTCCTACTGAACTTACATACTGCTGCTGTTTACATACTTAATTTTCTGTGATTAAGAACTGTGTTGATCTCTTTAGTAGTTGAATGACTTGAAGAGAGCATGATACCTACTCTTTGAATTCTCGAACTGATTTGTGCCTAACTACATTATGTTGCCATGTTCCCTTCCCCATGTTTCTCGCTTGAGGTTTATGTGGTTTAATTGCTTTTCTGCCTAGATTACTATTGACTTCTGTTGCATTGCTTAATGTTTCAAATACATATGCATGCTGGTCTTTGTTTGTGCTGCCCCACCAATCCTAATCCCAACCTAGGTCCTAGTGAGTCAAAATCACCACTTGGACAGCACTTGTAGGAAGTCCCATTGTCCAGGTCCCCTCCTACATCAAAATGTTAAAAGTTCTTCAAACTGTGTTTTGATGGGGTGTGTTGCAAATTTCATATATTAAGTATCATAGAAGTAGTAACTGCTTTATCTGTGGTAATCCTTTTAATGAGAATAACCATATCACAGGTCACAACGTTTAGCTTCATAAGTAAATGTAATTGGGTCTGTAAGATTCCGTAAAATACCACGCAATTTTGATCAAAGCACAGGTACACAACAAAATTAATACATATAATAAACCATTAATGCAGAAAAGGCAAACTTACGATCAAGGTCTGCTTCTTTAATCATCTCTTGAATCTGTGCGTCGGTCAAGTACTCACCCAACTCCTTTGCAATAAGATGAATATCTGTAGCAGATATCTTTCCCTGAATATAGATCAAATGGGAGTTAGTTACCGGCAAGAAGGAACAAGATAACTTGAGATAAGGGGTACTTCACATTATTATCTTGGTCAATTATTCGAAAAGCTTTCATGAGCTCCTCCTTGGTATCCCTTTCTCCAATCTTTGCTGTCATCATGTGCACAAATTCATCAAAATCGATTGCACCACTGCCATCCTTGTCAACATCTGCAATCATTTGATTGATTTGCTGGAACAACAGATGGTACTACCATTAGCCATGTAATAAAAAGTTTGCCAATAATATATATATATATATATATAGGGAAAAAGAAAGTAATGCTAGCGGGATACAAATGTATTAGGAATGCTAGCATCTATTGGCCGTTAGAATAGATAGATTAGATCTATGCCATTGATTAAATATAGTGTGTATCTAATCTATCTATGCTGCTCTCTTGCAACTCATTTCCTTCCCCTTCTTCTTCCTCTCCGCCCACCGTAGAAGGCCGGGAGGAAGAGGTTTAGGGAGATGAGGCACTCGATTTTCAGAGGGGTGAGGGAGAGGAAAGGAGGGAAGTGGGTTTGTGAGGTTAGAGAACCAAACAAGAAGTCTTGGATATGGCTGGGCAGCTTCCCTTCTCCGGAAATGGCAGCCAAGGCCTATGATGTCACCGCACTCGCCCTCAGAGGAAACTCGCGATTAACAGATTCAGCGTGGATTCTCCCGTGAGCCAAGTCAAGGCCGGAAGATTAGGGTTTTACAAATTTAATAAGAGGAAGAAGGCGGAGAGGAAGAAGACAACAAACAAGGGGAAGGAATTAATACCCGATTTGATACGAAGGGGGTTACAGATTTTTCTATATTCTTTTCAATAAGCAATTAATTAAGAATCGGGTTTATATGTAAGAGCTTTGGATCGACCAATGACCAAAGCTCTCAATAGACATTAGTAGTTGAAGCTCTGTAAGTTACTCTCTATAAAGTTATGCTTGTAATTTGATACAGAACATAATCTTCTCTAAAAGCAAAAGCCCATACTCCTCTCTTGCTTCCTTCTTCCATCTGTTGTTCTTAATGCTCGTGGCTGTCCAGAATCCAGATCTTGTAGCGCATCTCCTCTGTATCAAGTCTTTTTAAAGAGTATTACCCGCGACTTTCACTGTAATATGGACACGCAGAAAGGAACATACACTGATCTAATACGAAGGGGAAACTCGACACTTCTCAATTTTGCCGACTCCGCGTGGATTCTCCCGGATGAACGCTAAAGACATCCGAAACCCTAAAACCCTATAAACGCTGGTTTCCGGCGTGGCTGAAGCAGCGTTCCGGCAACATTCCAGAGAGGCTGAAGCAGCGGCAACGTTCCTGCGTGGCTTGAATCATTAGACTGAGGGTGGAGATAGAATTAGGGGAGAGATAAGCTGTAGCAGCGGTGGATTGAAGATTTAGACCTCTTCTCTCAATCCAACGGTTATATTTAAGATGATAAAATCCTAGGGCTAATAACCCGCTAGCATTCCTAATTCTATTGTAACTCGCTAGCATACCTATACCTCTCCCATATATATATATATATATATAGAGAGAGAGAGAGAGAGAGAGAGAGAGAGATCACTGTGAAACTAGCGATGCGAAAAGGTTGGCTATTGACAAGCAGAGGCAAGAGGAGAAAAAGAAAGGGGAAGAACAAACTACCGCATAAGCTGCAAATTCCAGAGTTTTACTTTTGTCTTTTGTTGTAAAAAACATAGCAACCAACACAGCGATTAAGAATCTCAAGAAGCAATATGAAGCTCCTTCCTTTCAATATGTTACAAGGTTATATTCAACCATAAAACAGCCCAATATCTATGTAGAGCCAAGTCACAAATGACTTAATCCCAGAACAGGATCTTAATTACAACCAAACCAGTCACTGATATCAGTCTCAGCAATAGTCCATGTAACAGCCACCAACAATAGGTGAACAATACGGTAAGACAACCCTTACAAAATTTAGAAACTATAAAAAGGGTTTAGAATCATCCAGCCGATTGGAGAAGTCAACAGAAACTAAAAGAAGGCCTATCACAGGGTATTAACAACACCCAAATAATCAGAAAATTAACAATACTCAAAATAGCCTGTTAAGTTTGTCTCGAATTCTTGACCCGTTTTGAAGATTGAGCCGCTCCGACATATTTTGGTGGCGACCCGAATGAGAAGTTTTCTGAGATCTGTGATGGGTTGATTGCAACCCACGACTTGGAGTATATAATGTACTGTTGTCTTGTTGAGAAAGTCATTGTATTTTGGGGGTTTTTCGAGCTAGGGTTTCAGGGCGAGTTTTCTCGCCGCTGCTTGGGTGTAATCTCTCTTCTACATAGTGAAACATCTTCTTCTTCACCCGAGGACGTAGCACACCACATCGGTCTGTGGACCTCGTTAAATCTGTGTTGTGTGGATCTGGTTTTGTTTATTCTCGTATTTCTTGGTGTTTGCTCTAACATAGCCTTCACAAAGTTTGGATGGGTCCAATATTATATCGAAGGGAGGCCCAATAGTTGTGAACAAACCCTCCAAATCTAAGCTTTATGCAATGGGTAGCTACTGAGATATGGGCAAAGTCACACAAATAGAAGGTAAGTTCAGAAATTAGAAAGCATGTGACAGACAAACCCAGCCATCTGAATATCTGATGTACACCAAACCATCAGAGGGAGGCTCAATAGTTGTGAACAAACCCTCCAAATCTAAGCTCTATAATGGGTAGCTACTGAGATATGGGAAAGTCACAAAATTAGAAGGTAAGTTCAGAAATTAGAAAGCATGTGACATAGACAAACCCAGCCATCTGATGTACACCAGACCATCATCAAACTGCAATCTTGGGATGCTATTGGAACCTCCAAAAATGGGAAGAAAATGTTGGGTAGATAGGGAGATCAATGGGCCTTTTGGATTCAGCAGAAAAACCTTCAAGAAATCAGATATGCAGGAGAATATGTTCTCCTCAGTCAGTAGCTATATCAGCAGTAAGTTGGTAACCTTCAATGGAAATCTTAGTATGAAAACAGTAGCTTCAAACAGGGTCTCGGTTCACTTTTAGATGAGGGCTTGATAACAGGGAACTCAAATAGAAACAAAGAACTCAGTTGGAAGAACAATATAGGTAGTCTCTCTCAGATTAGGGGATCTCACCCAAGGCCTCTCACCTTTATCCATCTCACAGGGATCTTTTGCACAAAGCAAACACTTTTCATGCATTAAATCATCGGAGAACTCTCAATGGTCCATTACATAAATACTGATAGTTTCTATTACAAGAAAGGAAATAAAACGAAATAGAAAGTCTCTTACAAATGTACAAGAAGCTAACTAAGATCTTAGCTATTAATCAAAATAGAAGGCACTAAAGACATAAAATCTAAGCTAATAACTAAAGATTACACGGGAATAGGAACTCTAAAACAGAAAATTAAACTAAAGTAGCAACGAGTAACCCCATCAAATTTCCTCCATATGGGGCCATACCACTGTTCACATGAACAGTGTCACATGAAAAGTAATCACAGGTACTGTTCACGTAACTCCCTTGAATTGCATCATTCTTCAATCTACATCACATAAAATGAAGACAAGCAACTCTACATCCAAACTGTCAACAAAGAATCCCATGCATTCATGCATTTGCAATAAAGAAGACTGCTCTCACAATGTACTTAATTCCAGCCAACCAAGGTATAGACATTCATCTTCAAAGGTTTTTCTCCATAAAATGGGTTGTACATTTGACGTGTATCCAGAAAGTGTGATATCTTTACTCATGTACGCCCAGGAACTTTCAGGATGGTGAATCAACACTTGTTTATTCACTGTCACTATGCAACACGGATATCCCAAGAATCCTGTTTGTTCTTTAATTAGATCAGGGTTCTTGTTTTTTACATTCTTGACTTGTGGGATTTAAACCACGTCCCATTTTTCAAACCAGGTGAGGTTGTTCAAGATAATGTCTGATTTGTTGGACCATGTCCATATGGGAGGAGACCATCACATGAGGAAAGGTGATTTCAGCTGAGTTGAATTTCAGAGACAATATTCCAAGAATTTTGGCTAGAGTACCAAAGAGAGGTAAAACAGAAAGTCTTTAAAAGAAATATGAATAAGACCTTTGATAAAAATTTGTTTTTGGAATAAATTTTTTTTTCTAGATAAGAAATCAAGTATTAAGACCTGAGGGTCTGAATCACAGAACTCCAAATCAAAGACAAGTTCAGTTGGGTTGAGGCCCACAAAAGCTCAATGTGTTCACAAAGAAGTGTCAATCAATTGTTAAATGTCCAAACAAGTCTCGCAAAAGACACCAGCATCCTAATGTCAAAATATGCACTACTTCAGAAAGGTCTGCACAATGCTTTAGCACACACCAGGAAAATAACCAAGGAGAAAGTAATACCTCCTCTGTCATTTCAAATCCCAAGGCTCTGCACAGAAGTCATTTAAGTGTCAATTTTTTGCATGACCTTAAATTAACAGTTTAGTCAGGTTGAATGAAAGCATTAATACCTCATGGCAATATTCAACTCTTTGGCATCAATGGTACCTAAAAAAAAACAGATAAAAGCAATCCAATCAATTTGACCAAAGAAAAGAATGCAACACATATACACATTAGCGCCACTTATAATATTATAAACGATGTTGACCTGAGTTATCGGTATCAAATAGATCAAATGCTTCCTTTATCTCTTGCTTCTTCTGTGTTGTTAAACCATGATGTCTCCCTCTAGTTTTGTCCTTCCTAGACTGTGCTCCATAAAGGCTTGCCTAACAAAGACATGAGCAATAAATGTTAGGAAAAACTTCTTTTCACCAAAAGATTAAGTCTTAAAAGTTTAAACAATATATTTATCTTCATAGACATTTTTGAAATAATATCAACTAGAAAAAGAAATTTCAGAAATACAAGTTGCTGATAGAACTAGTATAAGTAGCCCTTTTCTTTTTTTCCTTTAAAAAAAAAAATCCATTACCTCCTTTTCCATTTTAAATTTCGAAATCATACTGTTTGTCATATGATTAATAAGCTCTTGAGTCAGAGAAAACCTCCTCATATCCCAACCTCCTCCCCAGCTTCCCCTCCCTCCCCCCAAAACCCCAACCCAAAGTAAATAAATAAATGAAAAGGACCTCTTTTACATTGACATTATTGCAAGGATTAAAGTATCGGTATCGGTCACCGTATCGGTCGATCAAAATTAAGATACGTATCGGAGGGTATCGTATCGTATCGGAGATACGCTAAAGATACGCACATAAATGGATAGGGAACACATTTTTATACACTTTTGCATAAAAAAAAAATAGTTAAAAAAAGCTATATATAACATGTAGAATGCATAAATACTTAAGTAGAGGGTATCGTATTGATAGACAAATATATTGAGTTGAAAATGTTCAAAATGATGAGGTTTGAGTTTCTTACAGTTTTTTCTTTCGTCATGCCACCTTCTTTATTTTTGAGAAAAATCAAAATTTTTCATGGAAGTTGTAGAACACTTGTTTTTACATAACATATAAAAAATCTAAACATTTTTAACCATTGAGCATGAGTAGATCTAAGAAATTTGAAAAAAATTGAAACCCTCATTTTCTCTTGAAAATAGTTTGTAAATCCTTATAAATCCAATGATTTCATGTAATAATGATGCACAAAATGTGATTCTAAGTATGATGAAC